>NW_013674181.1:1748-8554 GCF_000517525.1 Limulus polyphemus | reverse complement strand
TCTACTGCTTACTTGACTCAATTATTTATCTCTAAATCTATCTGCAATTATATGCCGGGCTTATATACTAAAATAGAGGGCGCCTGGAAAAGACTAGAGTTGCCAGGAAAAGTCAAGATCCTTCGAGAATCTCATGACGTGTTACTAGCGTTACGTGACTTCCGCTGTCGTAACAATATTCTTCCTTGATATCAATTACATACACATCATAAAGTGTAGATAAGCTTCCTACATAAAAGATAACTTACATCTTGCTGGAACTATATGTCCACTTGCTATTCACATCAATTCATCTTTCAGCGTCGCTGGAGGCAATTTCGGACCTTTCATTACTAAATCAAATCAAACAATTGTAGCTGTGGAAACAGGACAATATCAAAACATTGCAAAGCTTCTCATCAAAAACCCAGGGACTTGTGGACAGATTTCTTTAAATAACCTAGTAAATGCTAGGGCATTCGCCAAGGTACAGGATAGTTCTAGAAAGCAGGTGGCGTGAGAATAGTCACGTGATATCGCTGACGCAACAATATTGTTGTAAGCTCTATTTTCAATATTTTAATTTAGATGTTTGCTAGAAAACGTAACATGTATGATTTACAAAATTTTTTAAATTTCAGAATTTCGAAGTTTAGTGTAATATATAGAAACAAGGATGTGGTGTAAATACGTGTGACTCAACATTTGAGTCACTTCAATGTGAAAAAGATTTTAAGTATTAGTATTAAGAGTTATCGCCTCTATTTTGCTATTCTTTTGCTCATCGGCGTGTTTATCAATCAAATATAATTTTGGTTGAAACATTTTATTTGAAATTGGGCCTATATTAGTGTCAGAATTTATGTTGAAACGTGTATTTATGAAGTTAGGTCTACAAGTGAACGTGTCTGTAGCAAATGTTTATTGAAGAAATAAATTAAATCATTATCGTTATGTAGACTGTATATGCATTATTTTTGCCAAATAATCGAAAATATCCCGCTCAACCACAGAACACATTACAATATTGATATAGTAGGATTATTTTCGTGAATATAAAATAGAATGTTAACTAAACTTTCAAAAATGACAACTCGGTCATGAATCGAGATCGAAACTTTGCAAAAATAATGAAACAAAATAGGGTGAAACATAAATAGAGAGAAAATTAAATGAATTAACAACAAGGAAGAACCAGAAAATTAAAAGATCAAAAAAGAAGAGTATGAAATTATAATATACAAAAATGACCAAAAAAATTTACAGAAATTTAAAAGAAAATGTTTAGGAAAATAAAAAATAATCAAGAGGTAATCTTGTTTGTTTTAGAGCAAAGCCACGTCCGTCTATCTGCTGAGTTCACTGTAGTGAATCGAACCCCGGATTTTAATTTTGTAAGTCTGTAGATTCATTTCTGCCCCACCAGGAAACAAAGAGGTTAGAGATTAAAATTTAAGAGGAAATACAAAAATGTAATAATGATAAAAAGGTTAATTAGATAGAAAATAAGTTCAATGACAGGATAAAACATTTGGAAAATGAACTGGTAAATAAATACAAAGATCAAACTATCTACATTTCTTTCTGCATTAACCAAGAATTCCAACCTAAAACACCATATACTATAAATCATGGAATAGCAAAACCTTTTTTTTTTTTTGTCTATACCCATTACCGTTGTGCCATCTATTACTGCAGGACCTTCCCAAACTATTACAGCCATGACATTACCAAAACCAATTTAGCATTTAGCAGCCCAGTTCAACAATATCACCCAATCGAGAATCAAATGAAGCTTAGATTATAATGGAAAGGAGCCATATCAGGCTCAGCTTCAAATAATTTTTAAAATGAATGGGTGGAATAGTGAACAAGAAGCTATTCATCTTGCTGCTCATTTAAAAGGGCCAACCTTAATGATATTAAGTAACCTTCCAACTGAGATATGTGACAACTATCAAACATTGGTAACTACTTTATGCAAGAGGTTTAGGAGTGACACACCAAGAGGAAGCATTCAAACCAATGTTCTATAGCAGGATACAGGGGAAAGAACAGACTTTAGTCAAACGTGCAAAAGATTTGGAAAGGCTAGCCTAATTATCATACCCTGATGATCCAGATGAAATGATGGATTTATTGGCACATGACAAATTTATAGATGCCATAACAGACGAAGATATGAGAATTAGGTTGAATTAAAGTAGGTTAATATGTTTAAAATAAGGTCTCCAGTTGGCAATGGAACTTGAATCCAATAAAATTGCAGATAAACAACTAAAGACACCATTTACAAGTTACAATAATGTCAGATTGAGTAGTGTCAAAACAACAACTCCCTCTGACAAAAATCTAGAAGAACTAAATGAATAGTTAGACAACTTGTTACATAGAATTGAGAAAATAAACCACAAGATAGTATGAGTTTTAAATAATTTGAAAGGACATATTGCTAGGAACTGCGAAAAATGCCTGTGGGGAATAACAACTCTTAAAAGATTTCAATAAAACAGAATTGTTATAAACGTGAAAAATGTGACCATTATTTAAACCGTGAGGAATCAATGGTTGTTAGTAACTTGATATACCAAGAAGGTAATATTCAAAAGATAAATAAGTCTTTGAGCTCAACCAGATTAAAGGAATAATAAAGGGATAACCACATATTTAAAAATAAGAATTAGATAGACTTATGAGGTGAAGTTCATATAGGGTAGCCTGGTATATAAAAGAGGGTGACAACGTGACGAATAAATAATGTGTGTGTAGACAGTGAGTAATTGATCTGCAGTCAGAGAGTATTATTGAGCACGTTCGTTGTTATAGCGTTTGTTTTAGCGCGATTGTTGAAATTAAGTGTATCGTAAAGAATAAACCAGTTTTATTAAGTAAGGACTTGTGTCGCTAAAGTTTCGTCGGAACGAAGTTACGGAAAATTAACTAACGAACGGAGATGTAACAATATGATAGACAAAGAAAATTCGAGGATGACACATTATCTTGAGATGTCCTAATTATAAAATTATACATTGTATTCTATAAGTAGTAGAAATATTAAGTATGACACACTATACTGTGATACAGGGTGAATAGAGGCAGGGAAAATATGCCTCAAGTTAGGGAATTTTTATTTTGTCTTTCTGTTTTGGCTAACAAATGTATTGGGTAGCTATTACGTCTAGTATATCATTCATTTAAAGTAGTATAGTAATACCTTAACATCATGGTCCAAACATCATTATGGGGGCTGGAATGCCAACTTCAAGGACAATTTTACTGCCTCCCCCATTGATGTATCTACTCCAATTATTTATTTCTTCTTAAATTTTTAATTTTTTTTTTGAGCAACCACCTTCCCACATGTGGCTGCAGACAGCAAAATGTGGTAAAGATGTGGGCTAGAGCACCCACATTTGCTCTTTTTTATTATTATTATTAAGAATGTGAGGGTTGCAAAACAGAGGTTAAACTGGATAGACAGTGTACTCCCAGTGCAATTTGTGTCTTATTTCTGCCAATACCTCAAAAACCATGGAACGTTGTATAACTGTATTTTTTCTATTTTTTACAATTAATTTATATATTTATGTTTATATAGTGTGAATGGTGAGGGAAAACTTGGAAGTCATGGAAGAGTAAGGGAATTTATTTTTTAAAGTTTTTGTATACACTTTGTGATATTCTAATCCCTAGAAATGGATATTGTCTCGTATAGAGAATAGAAACAATATGGATGACACATAGTCCTGTGAATAATTCATAATGATAGGAAAACATATTATTGTATTCTACTTTTGGATCTAACTAACTCAAAAATCATTGTCTTAATGAAAATAAAGAAAGGGGGGGGGGAATTTGAAGTTTGTGACTTTATTTATTAAGTTTCTCATATTGTAATATTTTCTAAAAATATGATTTAATGATGAAATAGATACCTTAGGCTTAATGTTAACACTACTGTTATTTTAGAATTAATATGCTTTATTGAGAATGCCTGGTATTTTAGTAGTTAGTAGACTTTTATTAGAGCATTGATAGGTTTATGACTCGATTGCAAACTCGGTCCCAATATTTTACAGATCAGAATTTTCTTTCTTAGTGTGTGAAAAATACAAGTTGGCCCAATATTCTGCTCGCCATTTCCCTCTCCCATTTTCTTGAAATAAAAAGTAATCTCTCCCTGTTTTTGTATTTAATAAAACTAATATATGCTTGTTTTTACACTGAATTATATTTCTGTTACAACTTACAATTTGACTCATTTCCAACCTTTATATCTGTTAGTATAAAACTAGAATTATCATAACTTCTTCAAAGTTAAGATAAATTACCTGTATGTTATATACAGGTATGCATGCCTACTTACATTTTTTAAATCATTTTATTTTGCGACTATGTTTTCATGATTGTAATTTTTTGCATATAGTTAAACTCATATAATTGGATAATAAATTATACAGGGAAAGTCTTGTAAAGACTGTCAAATTAAGCTGCATGGACATTGTGCCAATCGCTGCTTTCAAGGACGAGGACGAGCACAGTGTCCAAGGTGTGGTTGTGACTGGCCAGATCACAGTCCTCAGCAGATTACTGGTGTGTGAGATTTTTGGTAAAATTGTTGCCTCTGTTTACATACATTTTAGACAAATTTTTGTATTATTCAGATATTTGAATAAAAAAAAGATCACAATGAGACATAATTTCCTTATCAATTATATCTATCTAAATGTGTATATTTTTATGGTGATATCATCTTAGTGTATCAACTTGTACAAATCATTAGCTACTAATCTACCTGTGTACAATAAGTTACTCAGTATTTTCATCCTTTTAATTGATGAATTGAAATGGTTTGAGACCATTGAAAACATAACAAATGTATATGATTAGTAATATCCCAACTTAGTACTTTAAAAGCTGGGTCTTTTATCTTTATATTTAAATGAAACCATCTTCTAGACCAGTGGTTCTTAACCTTTTTTGTTCCATGCCCCACCTGGACACCTCAAAAAATTTGATGCCCCCTTAATATAAAAACAAATTTGGTGTTGAAAAGATAATAATATAATGTAAAATTATTCTTATTGTAGCATTTTCAAATTGCTCCCCTATGGGGGGTGTTCCCCACGTTCAGAATCTCTGTTCTAGACCCTTAAGTATGTTTTTGAAATTTATTTGCATTATGTTGAACAACAACTATGTATTTGTTTCAAGCTTGTGGGCTCTGTAATAAATTTTTATGAGAAAATGATTTGTTTAAATCTTCAAAAACGAGTATTTTTAAGAAAAAATTCTAAAATCTTAAAAACACACAAAAAAATCAAATATTCAACTGAAGTAGTTCAATAGAAAATTTGTCCAAATCAAACATCTTTCAGATATAAAATAAAGAAACGAAATAACGTATAAAAAGATATTTATTAAATATTGCTATTTTTGAAAAGCCAAAAGAAAACTGAAAATTGGGAAAATATCAAAGTTTAACCTCAAGAGTTTTTTGTTTGTATTAAATTTCGCACAAACCTACACGAGGGCTATCTGCGCCAGCCATCCCCAATTTAGCAGCATAAGACTAGAGGGAAGGCAGCTAGTCGTCACCACCTACCGCCAACTCTTGGGCTACTCTTTTACCAACGAATAGTGGGATTGACCGTCACATTATAACTCCTCCACGGCTGAAAGGGTGAGGATGTTTAGTGTGACGGGGATTCGAACCCGCGACCCTCAGATTGCGAGTCGAGCGCCCCATAATTTAGGGATTAGTATCTGCTAACCTGAGTCAGCTCATGTGTGTAGGAACCAGTTTCAGCAGACTTGGCCCCTCCTAAACACCTGGCCATGCCGGGCTTCAAGAGTTTTTAAATGCTGAAATATAGTGTATCTATCTATATCAGAAGTTAAATGAAATCTATGATAGCCATAATTTTGGTTAAAATACTAAGGCTTAAGCCTTGGGAATTTTAACAAAAAAAGGCTTCGAAAAATATGTATTTTTAATCACAATTTCGAAATCTACAATGCCATTAACACCCCCCCCTACCCCCATTTTTAGTCTTTTCATTCTGGTCTAAAGAATTTCTTTTTAAGCTTTGAAAGCGATATGATATTTTTGTTGAAAGATCTAATGTTTTTCTAAGAAATAAACACAATCGGAGATTACAATTTCATGAAAATACGCATTTTTTTGCGTGTTCAATTTTTTTTTTCGTGAAAATTACCAAGGTTTATATCCTTGGTATTTTTCAAAAATTTCGAGAAACATTATTTTTTTCATGTTGTTCGATTAGAAAGATGCGCTTCATATACGCATTTCAAAAAGGATTTTTTCAAAACTCACAAATTTTCATTTGTCATGAATATTTCGTTTATTTTCGATTTCAATTTATTAAGAAGAAAAGACAAAAATAGAGGGTCTTCAAAAATAGGAATTTTGAAACAAAATTCAATCTAGAAGGTCATTTGGGCTTCTTTCCAAATTCAGTTCTTTAGCCTTAAAAGCAACAAAATACAATGTCCATTTCTAAAGACTGAAATATCACAAGATGACACGCCACACTACTGTCTAGAAAATACAATGTCCATTTCTAAAGACTGAAATATCACAAGATGACACGCCACACTACTGTCTAGAAAATACAATGTCCATTTCTAAAGACTGAAATATCACAAGATGACACGCCACACTACTGTCTAGAAAATACAATGTCCATTTCTAAAGACTGAAATATCACAAGATGACACGCCACACTACTGTCTAGAAAATACAATGTCCATTTCTAAAGACTGAAATATCACAAGATGACATGCCACACTACTGTCTAGAGAAT
>NW_013674181.1:0-1330 GCF_000517525.1 Limulus polyphemus | reverse complement strand
CAAAGTACAGGATAGTTCTAGAAAGTAGAGGGCGTGAGAATAGTCACGTGATCTCGATGACGCAACAATATTTTTCATGAATGCCCTAATTATTCAACCTCTAGTTTTTCTTAGAATTACACACAATATTGCTACAAAATATGCAATTTTTGCGTGTGTCAAAAATTATTTCTTATTTTCAGCCGTGGAGTAAAGGCTTACCATATCTTGAACGATTTGAGATCTAATTACAGTTTTGTACTCGGGAGGTCAAACCACGTCCAAAGTCTCGTAGATAAGTTTATTGTAATCCTGCCTAAAAGAAATTCAAGTTGAGGGTAGGTTTGAGAGATCCTGATGAGTAATAAAATCAAATCTGGTATACGTGCGCCCCACACTTGGTATTGCTGGCGCACAAAAAATATAGCCAATAAAAAGGGGAAGCAAAAGTATCGTAGATTAATTCACTCTAATGCTACCGCGGCTATCGAGGTTCCCTCTTGTTAAGCTTGTTTCTATTCCGAATTAAAGATAGCTGTTTTTTAGCTTTAGAAGCGATATATTATTTTTATACACTTAAGAAATAGACACAATTTTAATTTTCGCACTCAATTTCACATTAAAATAAACACTTTATTCAGTGTTAAATTTTTTTATTCTAGAAATTACTATTTTGAACAATATTGTGAAAACTGTTTTCTCTTGTCATACGACTAGAAAGATGCACTTGATGTTCGACTTTTAAAATGGATTTCTTCAAAACGCCTCCAGTGGCATAGCGGTAAGTCTGCAGACTTACAACGCTAGAAACCGGATTTCCATACCCGTAGTGGGCAGAGCAAAGATAGCCCATTGTGTAGCTTTGTGCTTAACTTAAAAAAAAAAGTGGTTTTTTGAAGCAAAATTGATAGACAAATATCGGATAGTGCTTAATTCGTTGGACAACTTAAAATTGAGACATTATAAAATTGACGAAAAATATTATGTCCCGTGAAGAGATAAGAAAATTAAACTTTCGCTAACCCAGAGTAAAATTAATCCGACAGTTGAGAGTATTTGATAAGAAGACATCATGGCCTTTTAGATGTTGGGATTTTGTTTGAATAATCTTATTTTTCAAGTTCTACTTTGTTTACAATATAACCGAAGAAAAAATAAAAACAATAACAGTAAAATACAAGCTAGCCGAAATTTTGTTAACAGATTATGGAATAACCACTGGGAATTTTGATGAAAAGATGTCCATTTTGAAAGTCTCACACCAAAGGCAACTTTGTGTCGAAATATGTGGAAAAACAATTTTTTTCAAAATTTGCGAAAAACCATGGGCTGTAGCCTTAGGTTTTTAGTG
>NW_013674180.1:18959-27731 GCF_000517525.1 Limulus polyphemus | reverse complement strand
ACCGTGCACACAATACCACGATCTGGTTGGTTAACTCACTGTGCACACAATACCATGATCTAGTTGGTTAACTTACCGTGCACACAATACCATGATCTAGTTGGTTAACTTACCATGCACACAATACCATGATCTAGTTGGTTAACTCACTGTGCACACAATACCATGTGTGGTTTGACTTGGTGTTAAATATCTAGATTAACTCTATGTAGACTATGTATGGTTTGACTTGGTGTTAAATATCTAGATTAACTCTATGCAGACAATGTATGGTTTGACTTAGAGTTACATAGCTAGATTAACTCTATGAAGACTATGTATGGTTTGACTTGGTGTTAAATATCTAGATTAACTCCATGTAGACTATGTATGGTTTTACTTGGTGTTGAATATCTACATTAACTCTATGTAGACTATGTATGGTTTGACTTGGTGTTAAATATCTAGTTTAACTCTATGTAGACTATGTATGGTTTGGCTTGGTGTTAAATATCTAGATTAACTCTATGTAGACAATGTATGGTTTGGCTTGGTGTTAAATATCTAGTTTAACTCTATGTAGTCCATGTGTGGTTTGACTTAGAGTTACATAGCTAGATTAACTCTATGAAGACTATGTATGGTTTGACTTGGTGTTAAATATCTAGATTAACTCTATGTAGACTATGTATGGTTTGGCTTGGTGTTAAATATCTAGATTAACTCTATGTAGACTATGTATGGTTTTACTTGGTGTTGAATATCTAGATTAACTCTATGTAGACTATGTATGGTTTGGCTTGGTGTTAAATATCTAGATTAACTCTATGAAGACTATGTATGGTTTGACTTGGTGTTAAATATCTAGATTAACTCTATGTAGACTATGTATGGTTTGACTTGGTGTTAAATACCTAGATTAACTCTATGTAGACTATGTATGGTTTGGCTTGGTGTTAAATATCTAGATTAACTCTATGTAGACTATGTATGGTTTGACTTGGTGTTGAATATCTAGATTAACTCAATGAAACCAAGTATGAACAAACCATTATAATAGAATGTTTCTACAGCCTTGAAAGGGAAATACTTTCCATTTTATCACTTCTGTGGTATTTTTCGTTGACTTGTGTCCATCACAAACTGTTACAATTTATTTCGGGAAATGGCGTCGTCTATTGGTTGTTGAACAACAAACTGGTCGAAAATCAAGGGATATTAACAAAGAAATGTGCGAACTGTGCATTATAACGTTAAAGGTGTGTAACGGTTATTATCGTCAAACCATACATAGTCTACATAGAGTTAATCTAGATATTCAACACCAAGCCAAGCCATACATTGTCTACACAGAGTTAATCTAGATATATAACACCAAGTCAAACCATACATAGTCTTATATAAACCAGGTATGAACAAACCACTATAATAGATATTTGATATGCAAGTATCTACATATATTTATCTTGATAGTGGTGTATAATCTATAAACCAGGTATGAACAAACCACTATGAACAAACCACTATAATAGATATTTGATATGCAAGTATCTACATATATTTATCTATAATAGATATTTGATATGCAAGTATCTACATATATTTATCTTGATAGTGGTGTATAATCTATAAACCAGGTATAAACCAGGTATGAACAAACCACTATAATAGATATTTGATATGCAAGTATCTACATATATTTATCTTGATAGTGGTGTATAATCTATAAACCAGGTATGAACAAACCACGATTATTCACCACTATCAATATAAATATATGTAGATACTTGCATATCAAATATCTATTATAGTGGTTTGTTCATACCTGGTTTATAAATTGTACACCACTATCAAGATAAATATATGTAGATACTTGCATATCAAATATCTATTATAGTGGTTTGTTCATACCTGGTTTATAGATTATACACCACTATCAAGATAAATATATGTAGATACTTCAAATGTATTCTCAACCTCAATATCATGGTATATCATTTACCATGATAACTGTAAAAAATTGAAGTCAAACTTAAAAGATGAAGACGAAAGGCGGAATACTTTCGAAACGTCGTCCTCTACATTTGTAGGTTTCTACAACAAGCAGTTGCTGTCTATTTGAAACTTAGATTCATTATGAATACTCTGCCTAAACAAGCTATCAAAGATTACATAATTACAAGGTCTTGAGTTATTTAGCACCAATTCTTGGGATAATTTAATGAGATTTAATCGTCTCTCTTATAGTACAACTCAAGTGTGAAACAAATAGTTATGAACTATGAATCTTCCGATTCACAGTCCGGGCATATAACCAGTAGGCCATGCTCACCCCCCCCCCCCAAAAAAAACCATAGAGCAAGGTTTTTGTGTGTTTTTTTCTTCTTATTAAACACAATCAGCTATTTGTTCTCTTCTCATCGCAGGTATCGATATTCAGCCCACAGATTTATAGTGAACCATTGGATGGCCCATGGAGCGAAAAACACTTATAAAACCGTAAATTAAGTACAAACTTCTTTATGCATTAGAATAAATGGGACATCATCAGGCTTTCGGCTCGAGAGAGTAATGGGACGTTTAAATTGATGGATAAAATAATAAGTAAAAATACCACGCTTGATGCTGTTTTTTATACGTGCTGATGCAAAAGTGCCAATAAAAAAAACAACATCCATTCAAGGTTGTCTCGCATTGTTTTGGTGTTAGAGGCATCCAGAAAAGTCTCGATGTGAGTTATACCGAGGAGCAAATGACTTCGACCCCCACTCCCAATTGGTAGCAAGAGAGTAAATCAACACTCTTGTTGGCTGCAAGAGAGTAAATCAACACTCTTGTTGGCTGCAAGAGAGTAAATCAACACTCTTATTGGCTGCAAAAGAGTAAATTAACACTCTTATTGGCTGCAAGAGAGTAAATCAACACTCTTATTGGCTGCAAGAGAGTAAATCAACACTTGGCTGCAAGAGAGTGAATCAACACTCTTATTGGCTGCAAAAGAGTAAATTAGCACTCTTATTGGCTGCAAAAGAGTAAATTAGCACTCTTATTGGCTGCAAAAGAGTAAATTAGCATTCTTATTGGCTGCAAGAGAGTGAATCAACACTCTTATTGGCTGCAAAAGAGTAAATTAGCACTCTTATTGATTACAACAACTCTTCCATTAGTTGCAAGATGGTAAAGTAATACTCCTAAGAAATGCAAAACATAAAACATTCAATGCCTGGAATTATTGAACTATTAAAATACCATTACAAGGCTACAAGTAGATCTTTCAGAAAGAAAAATTCGTTATATCACTAAAAGTGGAACCAGTAATTTAGTTGTGTATATACCATAGGGCTAAGAATGATCAGTTTTACTATTAACGACAAGACTCAGGAAGTAGTAACAAAGAAAGCAGTTTCGTATAAAGATGGGTGGGAGATAAACGGTTCTACCCCTCGTTCCATCATGTAGCAAACCACGGAGCTAAACTTTCCTGGAGAAACAAAGACAAATTACAGACACTGTGAGATTGGACAGGAATTCAAAGTTATTATTTCCATCTTTATGGGAATAACAAGAACGATAGGTCCATTTCTTTTGCCCAAGGATCGTTGATAATCAGCTTAATACAATGTCCAAAGTTAATAATATTTTAACACTTTGTTTTACAATAAAACAGGCACTGTTTGACTCTGTGGTAGAGCTCTGGATTTCGGAGTTTGCGAACCAGTTCCGAATCCGTGCGATACCACAAAACACTTCCCGAACTTTAAGCTGTGGTTGCATTATAAGAGTGACAGTCAATCCCTTAGCGTGGATGCTGGGGGTGGTAAAGTCCAGCAGATTGATACCTTACTCATGGTCTGTATTTCAAAATTAGGGACGATGACATAAAAATACAAATACATTAAAACAACACGTCCCTAATGTGATACGTACATTATGCAGTCCAAGAAAACACAATTCAAGTTGTTCATATTTGATAAAAGTATCGGCAAAGTCCCTCATTCCAGTTATTTTGAAAAACTTCTACGTTTGTTGGTTGTTGAGCACAAAACTATACAATGGGGTTGTTTTGCCCTGGCCACCGCGGGTATCGCAACCCGATCGTTAGCCCTCAGCCTACAGCTGAGCCAGCGGGGAGCGAGTCCGAAATAAAATATTTTACAAAAACGTTATTATTTGGTGATGATTAGCACCAACATATGTAGCGTACAGTTGTGCCTCAGTAAAATAAACACTAAAAGCTCTAAAAAAGAAGCCAAGTTTTACTGAATTGTTGCGGAGATTTAAACATTCTTGGTTTGTTCTAAATATGCGAGTGATGCCACGGCATTTAATAAAAATATATTAGTCTTTTATAAAGTAAAAGAAATGAGTCAACAGTACCAACCGCCACTATTTGACCAAACAGTAATACCAAGGCCATAAATTGCGTAGCATGTTTTTACTGCAACGGGCTGTGAACCATGAACCCTTAAACTGCATTCCTAGTACGCAAACATAACATTGGTAAGTAAAATATGTAAACAACTCTAGGTTCTATCATGGCGTGAATGACTTATTCTAAGCTGGCGAAGCGTGATAATAATTAATTATTTTTTTTAGTAAGACAATGGTTATTTGGCTGAATTAAGGAAGCGTGGTGCACACTTAAACACATTTAGTAAACAGAGAAACAATGAAGCTGGTTCTTTCTCTGTTTAATAAATAATATTAGGCTTATTGTAGTTTTCTACGCTGCATTCTTCATTCGGTCCCTTTGGGTTTTCCGAGAAGAAAGCTACCACATAAACTCGTGTCTAATACATCAGTCGACAACAGCGTATGTTTACTTAGCAGATGTAATTCGTCTAATGTGTGACAAGATGGCTGTCTGTAATAAGAGAATCCTGAACAATTAAAGACAAAATTTGATGAGGTGTTAGTGAGAATATCTTCTGAAAACAGTGGCTGTCTGTAATAAGAGAATCCTGAACAATTAAAGACAAAATTTGATGAGGTGTTTGTTAGTGAGAATATCTTCTGAAAACAGTGGCTGTCTGTAATAAGAGAATCCTGAACAATTAAAGACAAAATTTGATGAGGTGTTAGTGAGAATATCTTCAGAAAACAAATGAGATTATGATCATTGACTTCTAATCTTTTTTTTCGGCGAATTTTTAAAAAACAATTTAAAAATAAATATTTAGAAATAACGGCAATCTATTTGTGAAGTAGAAGTAAAAGAAGGAAAACGGGAATCAAAAACCTATAATAATGTTTTCCATAAAACATTTAATGGATGAGTGAGAAAAGAGAAGAGCGAAATGGGACGATTGATGATTTTTTATGATCCATCGGTAAAAAAACATCGAATTCTTGAAAAAAAGCGCATGAAATCTTACCTGTAAAAGAAAGCTGACCCTCCCAACAACACAAGGAAGTTGATTATTTACCGGTAATAATTTTAAAGTGATGAAACGGGTTGCATCTCAATAAGCTGGTAGGCAACTTTTTAAAGGGGAAATTGTGTAGTAAATTTGGTGCATCTATTTTCAGTAAACATATAAGAACGTTTTTACAGTTCATTTTGATGGCAGAAAGGCGGATGAAAAAGGCCATTTTAAGCTATGACCTAATTATATGAGTACTGCCGTTTGATCTAAAATTATAATCACTTTGTGTGTATATATAAATCATATAATGAAGTTGATCGGGAAGGCTTTTCTTATATATATTTACATTCACCGAGATTTTATAAGACGGAAAGAAACGTCTTTCCATCGTTCAGCAGATTACAAGAAACACGTTCAAAATGAGGTCATGAATCACAGCCGCCTGTAACAATATAAATGATTGTCTTTTGGAATTATTCTTGCTTATTTTGCCATGTAGAAATATGCGCACGCAGTCATCGCGAAACTCTTTGATTGGTGGGTTTCCTTCCGTATAAAAAAAGTACCATATAACAAACAGCAAAGAACCAAGTAGGCCTTAGTAACGTGAAAGATGACTGCCCGTTTGAAGGTAAGAGACAGTTTTCTGTTTGAAGTCTTCTCTATTTATAACTTCCCGAGAAAACCAGTTAACATATGGGAAGATTGTAATGATGATAGTGTTGGTAAAGATTAAAATCAGTACATGCTTCTTTGTTTCGGAACATATTAATATTCGCGCCATCCTACCCTCACCATCTACTCTTGGGCTACTTACTCTAATCGAATAGTGGGATTTGACCGTCACTCTTATCACGCATCCAAGGCCACAAAACACTGAGCGCGATTTCTTTTTTCTTTCTTTTTTTTTTGTAGAGCGGGACGCGAGCCATGAATACTCATCTCAAATTCAGAGTCCGGATACTAACCACTAAGCCATATCTGGCTCATTATTACATGGATGGATCGTAACAATATAATTATTTTATGTATAGCCTGAATAGTGTATATGTTATAGTCCGTTTCATCAATGACAGATGAATTTGTTTTGTCGAACTGCAACTTTATACAAGTGCATGTTGCTTTGGCTGTGGACGAAACATATACAGGGTCTTCATTAGTTACTAATTAAATAGGTTATTTTGGATAACAAACAACGTTAGCGAGTAGTGGATGAAATTCAATGTGAAATTCCCAAACTTTGTTGTCTGTTTGTTTCCATAATTTGTGAACTGTAATTTCGTGCTACGTTATCAATAAGTTTGACTTTCTCTTTCTTCAGCTTTAAATCTAACTTGGAACTCAATACTATTTTAAGAAAGTTCCTGGAAATAATGCCGAGAAATCGGGTTTCGATTTCTGCGGTGAGCAGAGCATTGTATAGCTTTGTGCTCAAAACAAAAAACAATTTTAAGAGTTTGAGATCAATGAGACGAGGGCCTTGTCTTGAAACGTAATAGGGTGTATTACCGTTAACAATTTGTAAAAATGCACAGTTATAACGACGTTGCTAAGTGCAAAGTTATAAAATGGGCTATCTGTGTTGTGCCCTACCACGGGTATCGAAACGTGGATTTTAGTGTTGTAAGCCTTCAGACCGGGGGCCACAGTTATAACAAATTTTGTTAATTGTCACTAACTTTGAAGTCATGATATAGTATGATAAACATTAACTACTCCAACAACGAAAAAAAACGAATAGTGATTTTATAGTTGATTTATTCTTCAAACAAATGAGCATTACACCTGAAATTATTAAATTTTGGAAGTTGTTGAAAGGTGCTAGTGAGTTAACCCTTAAGTTCATTTACTAGAGGTCACGGTTTCAAATTCTGGTCGATAGAGACGTAAGAATAGGAAGCACTGTTTATTCATCAAATATAGTTAATACATTCGTTTCACGTTCGCTAGCTGCAACACGTTGTACATAAGTATCCATCTGGTTAGGGTTGAAGTCTGATTGATTCAACATGCGTGACAGAATCCCAGTGAAGGAAAATAGAGATCCAGTAACGAATATTGCACCCTCTGATACAGTTTCTGATGGATCGGCGGATAAAGTGAAACACCTAACTTTTCACCTGCCATTATTGTTTAAGGTATTAATGTATAGATGAGATCTATCAGATTTGTATCAAGACTCGTGTTGGTCCTTTACGGTTTACATCATAATCTTATCAACAAACATTATCCTGCATCAGGACAAAGTCTGGTCTGATTACACCACAAAAGGTCCTGTATTTGGTTCCAAATACCACGTCAACATATAACGTCTAGCAGTATATCCATCTCTCGGATATACAATGGCATCTACACGCTCACTTGGGTGTGGCCCAGTGGTTAAATGCCTGAATCGTGAATCCAATGGTTCATGGTTTGCATCCCATTGTCGCAAAATACATTCCAGCATGGGGCCGTAGGTGTGAATATCAAATCTCACTTAAGTGGTGGCGGTGGGTGTTGTTGACCTAGGTGCCTTCCATATAGTCCATCAATTCAAACTTATGGACGGCTAGGGTCGTGTAAACTAAATTATGTCATTTACCCATAGCCGTTATGACTTGTTGTCCATTGACTGGTCTGTACACTATACAGCAAAGACAAGGTCGTTTAAAGTGAATTATGATATTTACCCATAGCCGTTATGACTTACGGCCCTTCGTAGCTACAATCAGTATGGACTTCAGGATCAGATGCAGTAATTATAAGCGATCAAAGTGTAAGGGACAGTCTTAAAGTTCAGATGACTGTTGACCGTTGTACCACCAAAATTGAAAACAACCACACTGGGCAGTACCAGTAATATACCGTTTGTGTTTCACATCCAGAGTACAATCAGAACATTATCGTTGAATAAGATTATTCTGGTTCATTTAAGATGCAGGAGACATCTGTACGGATGCTTGTTTGTTTGTTGTATACATCACACAAAACTATGTTGTTGTTGATTTCTTGGTGCAAAGCTACACAATAGCCTATCTGAACTCTGCTCACCGTGGGGAATCGAACCCCATATCTTAGCATGATAAGTTAATAAACTTACCACTGGTCCACCGGGGGACCACAAATATCTATAAGGAGAATTTGCATATATGTCATTTACCCATAGCGTTACGACTTGTTGTCCATTGACTGGTCTGTACACTATACAACCCAGACAAGATCGTGTCAACTGAATGATGTCATTTACCCATAGCCGTTACGACTTGTTGTCCATTGACTGGTCTGTACACTATACAACCCAGACCATTCAGTTGACACGATCTTGTCTGGGTTGTATAGTGTACAGACCAGTCAATGGACAACAAGTCGTAATGCTATGGTAAATGACATAATTTAGTTTACACGACCTTGTCTTGGGTTGTATAGTGTACAGACCAGTCAATGG
>NW_013674180.1:0-17959 GCF_000517525.1 Limulus polyphemus | reverse complement strand
GACACGATCTTGTCTGGGTTGTATAGTGTACAGACCAGTCAATGGACAACAAGTCGTAATGGCTATGGGTAAATGACATCATTCAGTTTACATGATCTTGTCTGGGTTGTATAGTGTACAGACCATTTGTCTCCTTTTTATCTAATTTCGGACCTAGATACACCCAAATTAGTTTCCACTTATGTTTACGTCTGTTTATTAACACTTGAACTTTCATCAAACCTTCTTCCACTCGCCATCAGCGTTGTCGCAGTATTAAACAGAAAAAAAGTAACCAACATTAAAGTGATGCCCAAAAACAAATAATTAAATCTAATTTTCAACTGACTAGAAGATAGACAACAGCACCCAACGCCAACTGTTGGGTTACTCTAGTCGAAAAATGGGATTTGGCAGTCACTCTGATAACGCACCCACGGTTTCAAAGTGCTGTCTACGTTTTTTACAAGAACTACAGTGAACCGTGAGCCCTCGTAGCCATAATCAGACACGCTAATTACTAGGCCACGACCGGCCCAAAATTATTGCTCCAGAAAGGTTTGCGACCTTCCTAGGTCAAAGGGGTGAAAATCTTAACATTTTAAAATTAGCAAACCCCAAACCTTTGACCAAATTTAGGCCTTGCGCTAATTTAAAAGAAAAATCATCAGAGAAATACCATTACAACTGGGTTTGTAGAGGTCATTGTGAACTACTTTTTTTATTTTGGTTTCAATCTGAAGGTAAAAACCTTTTTTTTTAGTGCTGTAGCTTATGTATTGAATTATTATTAGTTTAATCTATCCAATAAATTAAACGTCCTACGAGTGAAGAACTGGAAGAAAAAAAATGTTGTTTGTAAAGTTTGCTATTCAAACATCAACGGATCTGCAGTTTGAAAACATAAGTCTAAGTTTCGTTGAAAAGATAAAGGATGGAAGTATGAAGGTATTGGATTATCATGGTATCACTTGCTAACTTCCTAGAGTTTGTGAAAAAAAGAAATACGAAACTGAGCAATAATCCCTACGAGTCTGTTTTCCCTATTGAATATGACAACTGCTTTCTTTACATAACTTTACTATACATGATGTATTGTTTCAAGTATTGGCATTTTTTATACTTTCTTGAAAACAAAATAATTTATTTTAGACTTCTCTGCTGTTTTCTTTATATTTTTTTTAAAATCGTTTCAGGTTGTCACATTTCTTCTGCTGGTCGCTGCGGTGACCTCACAAACGTTTCCTGGCCAAATCGCAGCTCGAAATTTTCTGATACCCCAAAGGATCAATGCGCCTGGTTACTATCCTCTAAGTCTGAGGACACTTGTACGGCCATTAGATAGACCTCCTAGAAATGATGAAAAGGAGGATTCTCAAAATATTACACGCAATGAAAATGGTATCTTACCAGAGGGAGTTGTCAGTGTTCCCTTGATAAAGAAAGAAAATGCAGCTTCCGAAGAAAGTAAAACACACACAGATTCAACTTCTCAACAATTTCCTCTCCAACCTGCTTCAGTCAAGAGCATCTTAAATAAATCAGTAACGCCTAATTATTCACATAATGATAGATCTGAAATACCTCCAAGTGAGACACTCCTTAAATTAAAACAAAACAGTTATGTAGAATATCAAAATAGCCCTGAGATATACCAAACAGGGTCTCCTCATATCACGACAGAATCAACAGAAAAACGTCAAGAAGTCGACAGAAATGACAATAAACTTCATCCTCATCAAGAACGTCCACAATTCACCCCTGGTAATGAAAACATTGGTCGTGAACTGCCTCCATATGAAAGACCTCAAACTTATCATGAGAGCATTGGTCGTGAACTGCCTCCATATGAAAGACCTCAAACTTATCATGAGAGCATTGGTCGTGAACGGCCACCCTATGAAAGACGACCTCAATCTTATTATGAGAACACTGGTGGTGACCGGCCACCCTATGAAAGACAACCTCAATCTTATTATGAGAACAATGGTCGTGAACGGCCACCCTATGAAAGACAACCTCAATCTTATTATGAGAACAATGGTCGTGAACGGCCACCCTATGAAAGAAGACCTCAATCTTATTATGAGAACAATGGTCGTGAACGATCACCCTATGAAAAACGACCTCAATCTTATCTTAGACCAGGTGAAACCAGAAAATCATATACACCTGATCAAAGACCAGAGCAATATGATTATTATTATGATCCAGATGGTGTACAGTCTGATTACCAATATTACGAGGACGAACCCATTCCACGTCACCGTACTACACCTGATCAAGAGGGTTATAGAAATTATGATTCGATACAGAACGATAATAATGAATTGCAAAACAGTCCCTTTAAAGCCAAGGATCGTGATGTAGTCAGACATGACTACCCTCCTCAGACCAAAGAAGATTCTAAAACTAATGACCACCTCGCCCTTCATTCACCTCAACCTACAGATGTTCTTTATCCTCGATCCAGCTATAGTGATCGAAACCAAAGTATTCCATTGAACAGCTATTCCCATTTAAATAAATATGATTCTAAAGCACCACATTATTCTCATTCTACCCCCAGGGAAGAGCGCCTTTACTCTAGTCCTGTCCAGAATGATGACAGATCTTATCCCACTTTCAACCCTGGGGAACAACGGTATTATCCACTTTCCGAGAATGAGCAGTCTTATCCTCCTCGTGTTCCAACTGATAAGCACAGTCCAGACCAAACTGACCGTCAGCCTACTAATCTTAATCTTGAAAAAAGCGAGCAACAACAATATAACAACCGTGAGTCAAGTGATCCAAACCCATACACTCAGACACCTCCTGTTGAGCAACGACCTTATCCTTCTTCTGAACCAAATGATCAATATCGGTCCTATCCTCTTTCCAGTGACCAGCAACCCCATTCTCGTCCAGATCCAAGTGCACAACGTTCTTACGTACATCCTAAAACCAATGAACATCATAAGTCAGATGTGGATCGCTCATATTCACTTCCTGAGTCCAGTGAACAACAGTCCTATCCTACTTCTAACTCTAATAAAGATCGTCCACGTCCCCCTCCTGAGTTCTATGACCAGAGCCATTATCCTTGGTATGACTCCAGTGATGATCGTCCATATCCCCCACCTACATCCAATGACCAACACTCTTATCCTCGGTATGATTCCAGTGATGATCGTGCATATCCCCTTCCTCAATCCAATGACCAACGCTCTTATCCCAGGTATGACTCCAGTGATGATCGTCCATATCCCCCTCCTCGATCCAATGACCAACGCTCTTATCCCAGGTATGCCTCCAGTGATGATCGTCCATATCCCCCTCCTGAATCTAATGACCAACGCTCTTATCCTCGGTATGACTCCAGCAATGATCATCCACATCCTCTTCTTCAATCAAATGACCAGCGCTCTTATCCTCGGTATGACTCTAGCAATGATCGTCCATATCCCTCTCCTGAATCCAGTGACCAGCACTCTTATCCTCAGTATGATTCCAGTGATGATCGTCCATATTCTCCTCCTGAATCTAATGATCAGCGCGCTTATCCTCGCTATGAATCCAGCAATGATCATCCATATCCCCCTCCTGAATCCAATGATCAGCGTTTGTATCCTTTGCATGATTCCATTGACAAACATCCACATCCCCCTCCTGAGTTAAGTGACCAGCGCTCTTACTCTCGACATAAACCTGATAATGATCGTATATATATTCCTCCTGAAGTCAGCAACCAGCGATCTTATCCAAGTAACCAAGGTCGTTATCTTCCTCAAAACCCGTCTAATCAACACAGTAATTATCATCCTCCAGGTCAAGACCAGCTCACTTATCCTTATCCTTCTACATCAGATCAACAATCTGATTCTCCTCAACGTTATAAAAACAATTTTAATACAAATAGCCCACGTTCTTTTTCTCGCACTGTATCACATCATCATCAACCTTTTGTCCATCCTGACCATCAACTTCAATACATCAAAAATATTTCCCATTCAACCCCGCAGAAACTAGTTCCAAAAGAAACATCTTATCAATCTCCTAATCATCAAAATGATCAGAATCACCAAAAAATTCCTGAAATACCTCAGAAGGACCATCTTTTACTTTCTACAGACCAAAATGTTAAAGCTTCACAGCATTCTACTCTTCTCCCTAAATCTACTCAAACAGATATTCCTGCTCATCATCCTACTGCAAAAGAACAGACTCCATCTCCTAAAGAAACACAACGAAACGTTCCACAGACATTTCTACATCCTTTTGGCTTTCCACCTGCTATTCCTTTTATACGCTTTCAACCAAGGGTTATATTTCCTTTCCCTGTGAGAAATGGCAGACATGTATCACAAGAAACAGAACCTATTCAAAAGACGGACCAACAAGTAGAGAACTCTTACGAAAATGCGCAAACAGATAGAGATGATGATAAAAAAGCCCCTACTTTACATGTACTTCAACCTGAAGACACGTTGCCTTCTACCATCGAATATAATAAAGATATAACAAAAGATCATAATAATAGCATGAATCTTAAACAAAGGTCATCTCCTGAAGAAGGTGGAAAGTACAGCTCGAGCTCTTCGGTAAAACACACAACGGTTGACGAAAACACAGATCACAGTGTTTATCCTCCACGTGAATCGTCATCTGATCATGATGAGGATAAACAGTTACCTCCTTCATTAGAATACACCAAGAATAGCAACTTGAGAGCCAACGATGATGTGTTGTCTCCTGATGAGAATAAGCAAGAACAAAACGTCCCTCCATGGTCAGTGGACTTTCAAAAAACAGGTTCAACTGAGGAACAGCACAATAGGTTAAACAGTGACAATATTTCTTATTCTTCATCTGAAGAGCTTAGTAATCCATTGCTTCATACAGATGAAGATAACTCTTCATACCCTGACCATCAAGAAAGAACAAATGTTAAGTTTCGATCTACCAGTTCTGAACCAGAACCTATTCTTCAATCAAAACCAGATGAATCTATAGATGGACCAGCGTTTGCACCTGAACCGACACCAATCTATGTTCCTCAGCCAAATACTCCAGAGAAAAACGAATCTGTAACACTTTCTCGATCAGCTCCTTCAGAGTTAAACAGAAGACAAGCACTGTCTCTATCAGATAATCATTCTGGTTTTGGTTATCGCCTACCAATTAAACATCACCAGGAAAAAAGTCACCGATCATCAAATCCTAATTTCAGTGTTTCTGTCAACCGACCACTAGAGGTCACTACTTACAAACATGGCAGAGACGCTCGTCCTAATTGTGTACAAGGCGATGATACCTATTGCTTGAAGGACTCAGAATATCCAAGGTACGTACCTTTTAAGTTATTTTGTTGAATTGTTTTATTCATTATAAATTCAATAATCATTGATTTTTTTCTTTATAAATAAATAGTTTAGCCTAAGTTCGCAGGTTTGATGTTGGTTTATGATATTTCTCGATCATTCCAGATAATTGTCACCCACTGGTACGAACGTCATTTACCATGAAACTTCTTTGGAAGGGAGTGGGGGTTAAGGGAGCATGCCAAGTTTGGTTGAGATCGGTCAAAACGTGTAGGGATGAAAAAGGGATACACAAATGACACTTCTGCTTTATATATATACATATATTTTCACACACACACAGAAAAAAAGAGTCAATACTTTTTTTCTTAATTAGCAAAGAACTATATGCTTCTCTCCAAACAACTGTAGGTATTCCAACGTCTTAAAAGCATGTTGAAGAACGTATTCAATCATGAACTATTTACGCTTTAAACAATAATGTTACACTTTTGACTCCTCGCGAGTGTTTGGAAAAATACTCCTTTTTTAGATATTACCTTCAAAGTCAATAGTGTACAGCAGTGCAAGCGGATCATAAGCTTTAAAAACTTGGTTGGTTGGTTGTTGAATTTCGTGCAAAACTACACGAGGGCTATCTGTGCTAAACGTCACTATTTTAGAAGTGATAAAATGGAGGAAAGGCAGCTAGTCAACATCACTCACTGTCAACTCTTGGGCTACTCTAATCGAATAGTGGGGCTGACCCTCAAATTATAACACCCCCACGGTGGAAAGGTCGAGCATTTCCGGTGATAGAGTTCAAACCCACAGATTTCGAATGCAGCATCCTAACCACCAGACCAAGTGCCGTTAGCATCCTAACCACCAGACCAAGTGCCGTTAGCATCCTAACCACCAGACCAAGTGCCGTTAGCATCCTAACTACCAGACCAAGTGCCGTTAGCATCCTAACCACCAGACCAAGTGCCGTTAGCGTCCTAACCACCAGACCAAGTGCCGTTAGCGTCCTAACTACCAGACCAAGTGCCTTTAGCATCGTAACCACCAGACCAAGCGCCGTTAGCGTCCTAACCATCAGACCAAGTGCCGTTAGCGTCCTAACCACCAGACCAAGTGTCGTTAGCGTCCTAACCACCAGACCAAGTGCCGTGTACTACCAATATTTTTGTTTCTCTTCCCAAAACTGTTTCATTGCTTGAAAGCTGTGTTAACATATTCCCAATCGCACAAACCCATTGCAAGTATAAAAGGTCTCTTTATAATACTAATAGTCATGCGCGTGTTTCTTGCAATCATCATTGGTTTAAGTAGTAGTCTACTTACAATTTTGGCTAATAGGAAAGCTTCTTATCATTCCTAAACGTTTTCTTTCTAAGGTAGGAATTCGGCAAGCAGCCGGTGCAAGCACAAAAGTTTGTTTATTTATTTGTGGTTAAGCACAAAGTTACACAACGATCTATCTGTGCTGTGCCCGCCGTGGGTATCTAAACCCGATTTCTAGCATTATAAGCATTCGGACATACAGCTGAGAAACTGGGGAAATCTAGTTTTATAATTTATCTAATCTATTGGCAAAAAGTCAAGCTTTATTATGGACGACGTTATATATTCTGCATTCATGGCAACACATGTGGATTTTGTAACATTTTCATTTTATTTATCGGTTTTAATCATTATATATTATGACAAGTATTTTATACTGAAGTGATATGAAACTCGATGATTCATATTCATGTGATTTGAAACCCAGTAATTCATATTCACGAGGTTTGAAACCCAGTAATTCATAACTACGAGGTCTGAAACCCAGTAATTCATATTCACGAGGTTTGAAACCCAGTAATTCATAACTACGAGGTTTGAAACCCAGTAATTCATATTCACGAGGTTTGAAACCCAGTAATTCATATTCACGAGGCTTGAAACCCAATAATTCATACTTACGAGGCTGAAACTCAGTAATTCATAACTACGAAGTGTGAAACTCATTAATTAATACTTACGAGGTGTGGAACTAAAACGTCATTTTCGAAAGTTTTCATAATGAGCAAAAGTATCAGTTTTTAAAAAAGTTTGCTATTTCAACTAAAACGTTTTGTCTTTAATATTTTGTTCGATAATTTAGAAGCATATTTAGGTTAAAATATTAGTTTCATTATAACATATTTCAAGCCAAGGAGAGTCTCAGGTTTCATTTTAGAACATCTTCATACCCTCCAGCTTCCAGAGACTTAAGCAGTCTGTGATTCCCCGATGTTATCTTCAGATCTTGTCTAAAAACTTTTTTTAACGATAGGTGTTTCTATGATGTGAAAACGTTTATAGAACCTTCATTATTTCGAAAATAAAATTTTTCATTCTACCTGTTTTTATTTTGTTTTTATGTAGGGAACTGATCAAGTATTACATCAATAACGAAATGCGTGTAGTGAGTCAGCTACTGGCTGACGTTGGGAATCAGTCAAATAGTCAACTTGTTGATCCAAGATTATATAGTAATGGAAAATTTACTTATCAGTTCGTGTCCCAGAACGATAAAGATTCCGAAGACAATAATGACTACAATACCTGTTCTTCGAACGTCGTGTATGCACGTCCTCTTCGTGCAAGAAATGAAAACGGTCAATGGAAATTCATTCTCAACCTTAAGATTCCATATAGGGGGAAGAAATACACTCAGACTGTGAGGTTAGAAACGTGCATGTAAGTATATACCTGCTAATAAAGATCCTGAGTATGTATAAAGTTTAGTCACTATTACATTTTATAAAATGTCAGTTTTACTTTTAAATTTGTGCCTTTGAATTTCCATAGCTATATTCACACTATAATTTTAATTTTTTTCTCTGTAGATAAGGGATTATAAATTATATTGTAAGGATAGACTATTTCATATTTCGTACTAGCACCAGGTCCTAGATTTAGCCTACATTTAATGCTAATTGTAGTTATCTTGTGTGTTATTACAATGTTTAAGATACTGATGTTTGCCTGTCTTTAGATTATGCATGGGACTATCGTTAGGCCTAGCTTTAGCCTATGTTTGGGACCATTGTTAGGCCTAGCCTTAGCCTATGTTTGGGACCATTGTTAGGCCTAGCTTTAGCCTATGTTTGGGACCACTGTTAGGCCTAGGTTTAGCCTATGTTTAGGACTAACTTTAAGCCTGGGTTTAGCCCATATTTTGTATTAACATTAGACTTAAATTTAGTTTTAATTCGTTCTAATTCAACATGATTAACTAAATTATTGTTTACAATGAACTGAAGTTTTACAAATACAAAAAAAAAAACTTAATCTGGTTTAATTCAACATCAGTCTTTACTGTCTTAAGTTATGTTTATGTCACACACACACACATATTATTATTAGTTTAACACTATTATGACAAGAAAAAAGAAAGTAAAATACCTTATTGATCCGACGTGATGATATGATTATCTATGTGATTTTGAGTGCGTTTTATTTCACCATAGATATTATATATAACCTTCATCATTATAAGAAGCCTAACGGTATTTCTTTGGTTTGCTGATCCAAGTTGTACTGATGAGTCTTGAATAGGCGAAATTGCAGTCCATAACAGAGAGTATGACCAATCAAATAATGCATTAGGTCTCTACGTAACATATTCTCTTTTCAATTTCACTTCTGGTGAAAAAAGAAAAGAAATACTTCAAAACAATAATAATATATATACAATGATGATACGATTAGATTTACTATCAGTTTTATTGTCATGTGAGATGGTGCAACGTATTGTCGGTTGTACTAAAACCAAAAATTGAATATACCGCACTTATTTAAAAGTTAAATGACCAAAACTGTTAGTACTAGTACTATGTTAAACATTAGAAATGGCTATTTTCTATTTCTCTTAAGTTTATCATTATAAAATTCAAAGTTCAAAATGACCCATGCAGTCTATAATGTATATTTTTTTGTATAAAAATTAACCCATATTGTTGGAGTAAAAATACCTTTTCAAAACTAAGATTTTGTTTGAAAAAATCCATCGAAGAATTGTAAATTATGAATCAACTTGTAACTTTTTATTCCAAATGTAAATGTTTATTAGATTCATTCATGTATTTTAATAAACTAGTAGTTTCATGGAAATATTTTGACCAAAGATTTGAGTAGTGTCGTTGAGCATGTACAACCGCAAGTGCACTACTTTGAAAAAGGAATAACGGACGATAAAAAAACAAAAAAATTCAAAAAGGTCCAATTCCACAATTTATAACTCACGACTAAAACCGCCATTTTACTTAAGAAAAGTAATAAAATCAGTACGTACAAAAAGATGATGCATTCTCAATAAAAATTCTGCATAGTCGTTTTCACTGACAGTTGACAGATAAAACGTGCTAACTTTTGGCCGATGACGAAACATCTTGTCGTAATTCAACCAACAACGAATCACCTCGACAATACATTACTAATATCACACAGAGATTACTATTAAATGTCATGCTCCACTATCTAAGGAGGTTTAAACTCTAATAATTGTTAGAATATTGTTATTACTTGGTATAATTAATATAGTGTTTTAGTATGTGCAAATTACATGTTGACTTGTAAAAAAAAAGGTTTATAAAGTTGTTTTATCTATATAAAGTTCCAAGATCTCCACGTTATTGTGGAAATCAATCTGATAGCAAAATTTTTCAAAAATAATGCTCACCAATCAAATTATTTTATACATGCAGTCACCTAGCCGACTTTCTTTAGGCCTAACATCAAACTTACTCAAAAAATCGCTATACAGTAATATTCGAGATTATTTCAAAACACACGGTCATTAAAGGATTATATATTGATTTACTTTAGGCTTTATCACTCTTACAGTACTAGCTTGGGTATAAAACTGAATTATTTATGTAGACACAAAACTGACGAATTGTTTGCTTCATTTTTTAACCGATCTGAAGGCGAAGCCTAAAAATGCTATTACGCAAAGGTGTAGGTAACTTTGTAGCTGCTTCAACAAATTGTTATATTAATGTTCACACAAATCGTGTATCAAACTGTAAACACCTTAAATCAATTAATTAGAGTTCGCTCCTAGTATAGAGAAATCTTTATCAAAGGTTTCGAACCTGAAAGTCTTGTAACACAATTTTATAAACACGAACGTAAGATTTATAATTATTACAAAACTATGCAGTTTTAGCACAGAACAATCACTAGAAAGCGCTCTGATCAAATATGAAAAATGGGGGAATTATGGTTAAACTGTATCTTGTTAAGAAACTTTGAACTTTATCTTTTATGTGTCGTGTATAAGTAAATCTGTTGAGACGTTATGATTAGCCATTTGCTCCCAACCTTTTATGTTACTCACACGGAGCTTAACTGACAAGATCGCTGTAAAATCACATCTGGAGAGAGATGTATTACCATTGTTTATATTATTTAAACATACCTATTAGCTCTGTTATTTGAGTCTCACAGTTGTTCATAGGTTAGCTAGAGGGCTTATAACGCTAAAATCTGGGATTCGATTCCCCGCCCCGACGCAGCGCAGATAACCCATTGCGTGGCTATGCGCTTAACAACAAACAAAATGTTACTTGCTGTACTTAAATATGGGATTGTCAATTGTTAACTAATAGAATGCAGGGTTTTTAACCTAAACTTATTATTCAAACATCAATTAATTCCTTAAGAAAGATGCACTTTATTTACGAGCTTTTCAGACACAGTAAGTAAATATCATAATTTCTTTATCGATGCCGCAAAACTTTTTTTCCGTGTTTCAAATCTTACTTTTACTTAAAGATATCGTGTTTCTCCTTACGAAACAAATTCATATTTGACTAAATTTACTCCATTAGGTATCCTGGTGTCCAATGTCGCTCGGCCAGTAATCCTTATAGCACTCGATGTCATCAGAAATACAACCACCAGCGCCTCCTGGCGTGGGAAAAGGGAAGCGGATTCCACATAGACACCTTTCTTTTGCCTGCAGCCTGTTTGTGTCACGCGCCATCTGTCGATGAAAAACTCATTTGAAATCACACGAGACTTACTTATACAACGGACAAGCCTTTAAGAAATGAGGTCAAATATTATGAATTGTACTAAATATATCTTTGAGTATTGTTTAATACTGCTCGAAACCCAGTTTCAACGAATTCGTTCATGAAGTTTTCCTCGTTTATCGTCTGTGAGGTTAATGATCGCAATAACAAATATGTAAACAATGACAAATGTTGAAATGAAAAACTAGGTAAACTAAGATCCCATTGTTGAAACTTCTGTTTTGTCCTTTAATAAACGTGACGAAATATTACTTGGAATATCTTTCTCGAGAACCGAGTAAATATTTAGAAGTGATATGCATGATTGTTTAACACGAATTCATAATAGTTACAACTGAACACACGGTCGTTCTGTTAACAAAAATGGCGGACAATTTTCATGCTGCTTCATAGTTTTATAGTAAAATAGCTGTTTGTATTATAATATTGTATTATTCACTGGACTTTTTGTAAGTTACCACATTTAACAGTGTTTTATGATGGTGTTTAGTTTCGATCTCCTTTTTTCTAACTGTATCAACGTAAAGCTTACATTAAACAAAGCACTCAAAAAGAACACAAGGTTAGCGTTTGCATTAATGATAATTACTTACAAAGGAAGAAATAATGATGATTCTCTCTTTATAGACTCAAAATTCTTACAGAGGGCCAGGGGAGAGGAGCTAAATCCCTGGATTTTTCTAAAGTAAAAATGCAAAAAATATATGAGTCTAGTACTGGATTGTACTGTAGCTTTACAGTACACGTTGGATTTAGAGCTGTTTCTACAAAAAGAAATCAATCCCGATTAGACAAAATTATATTGCGAAGCGTCTTTGTATGTGTGTAAGATATTTAAATCTTAAGTGTAGGTTTTGCCTTGTAACTTCATGTTATCTTTTATTGGCTTATTCGTGCTGTTTGTTTTTTTCCAAATATCAGTTTCACAACGCATTGAAGTTAATCTTAAAGCCGTGTGATGGCGCTAAGGTAAGTCTCCGAAGCTTCCCGATTATAGGCCAAGTTTTACTGTATTCTTTAGACCTTCCCCACCGTCCATTATAATGTTCTCAGTTTTGATGAAATATATTTCGCCTCTCTAAAATAAACACTAAAAACCAGATATTGTCAAAATATTTAGCGGCATCTGTTTTTTTCTGTTTGTAGTGATAAGATAATAGTAGCTGTTTTCAATCGTTATTAATATAAAACAACTATATGATAGTTATTTACTCTATTAAATTAACTTAATATTTCTTTTACCCAACCTATAAATTTTAACTTTTCATACACAGAGAGAATTTTTTTTATTTAAAAACTAATTTATGAAGTTAAGGCTTAACAAAGCTACCTAACTTGCTGGCTGAGATACAGTCCAAAGTTTTAGGTTTAGTTTTGATCGTTGGAAAGGTTTTGAATTACTATGTATAATTAATCTGTATCTTCAGTTCAACTGATCGTGTAATATTTGTGCTTTTGGAATAACATGGAAACAAATAGTAATATAATCTCGGTTTCATCCTAATCTAACGTACTTAACATTTGCAGAATTTGTAGTGCATACTGAAGGGATTTAGACATTTTTGGCAATAAAGTTAGAAAATTTTGTACTACTAACCCTGATGAAGCTGCAATGGCGAAACGTTGGCTGAAATAAAAAAAATTTTGTGCTTTTTTTTATTATTATCTGAAGAGTAAAGGTTTTTTTTCTACCTTTATTGTCAAAATTAATAGTTGTATTTTTTAATATTTCCTCAGTGTGACCCACATTGGAATAAATAGCTTTCAAGTGAAGATTCTGGGTTGTTATTGGTTTCAATGCTGTATTTTTATTAATTACAAAGGTAAATTAACCAAATTTAACAAAAAGCCAGATTGAAGACTTTACTACAGACAATAGGAATGAAAGAGTTAGTTTTTAAACTTTCTTAGCAACAGCAGGATGACCAGAAGTTTGTTTTCTTTGAAATTGAGTATGTTTCCAAGTTGTTGTTTTTTTAGTTAATATGAATAAGCATAGCTTACAGAGGAATTGTGTGCCAAATTATAGAGACACGAGGGTTGAATATACATAATTCAGCATTAATCTTTTACGATTCCTATACCATACAACCTAATCGTCCCCCGGTGAATCAGTGGTAAATGTACGGACTTACAACGCTAAAATCTGGGGTTGGATTTGCCTCGATATACAAAGCACAGATAACTCATTGTGCTAAAGCACCAACAAATACACCAACAACAACAACGTGATCGAATTCCACATGAAATATAATACTAAAGATGGAAAATTCTAAAAGAAAATTAAATTCGTTTGATAGCAGATTTGATACTATAAAGACACTCATATTAGTGGCCAGAAAAGCTTTGATCATTATAGTGAAGCATTATCTTTCAACTTATAGTATCAAAGTAAATACAAATTTATAATTTTGGGTGTCCCAAGTTCTACACCATTGGTGACTTTTCTCAGCATAACCACATGGCAGTCCTAGGGGTGGGAACATCAGTTATTGCTTAACCTATTAAAATAGCTTTAAGGGACGTTTGAGATATACGAGTTAGGTCAATAATTTTTTATTAGTTGTTGAGTTGAACTCCCATATTTATGCACTTCACGAGGCTAGTAATCAAATCTGACAAGTTTTAGTTGAGCTTAATATGACAAGATAGCAGCCGTGTCACTCTATAAAGTGAAACATCTTTAGTATCATTCCGTACTACTAAAAAACGCCCTGCCCGGCATGGCCAGATGGTTAGGGCACTCGACTCGCAATCAGAGGGTCGCGGGTTCGAATCCCCGTCACACCAAACATGCTCGCCCTTTCAGCCGTGGGGGCGTTATAATGTGACGGTCAATCCCACTATTCGTTGGTAAAAGAGTAGGCGGTGGGTGGTGATGACTAGCTGCCTTCTTTCTAGTCTTACACTGCTAAATTAGGGACGGCTAGCGCAGATAGCCCTCATGTAGCTTTGCGCGAAATTGAAAAAAAAAAGCCCCCTAGTTGATGAGTGGTAAATTTGTGAACCCACAACTCTACGGTTCGATTCCATACTTTGATTATTTTTATTAAAACAACCAAACCAGTTTTTACCAGTTTGTCACCAAACAATCAGTTTTTACAAGGAAATAAAAACATGTTCATCCATTACATTATTTACATGATCAATTTATCACTCTTATTAGTAACATTGATAAATAAATATTACACACTACTACGTACTTAAAATAAATAAATATTACACACTACTACGTACTTAAAATAAATAAATATTACACACTACTACGTACTTAAAATGGATGGTATTTTAAAAAATAATTTCCTTTAATTACATTCAATACCCTCAAAAGTAACAGTTGTAAAATGTTGAAATAATTTTGAATACTTTTATTAAAACATTCAAGCTGTTGTTTGGCAAAATTCAATCACATCGTCAAATATTATTTATCATACAGTAATTATTAAAACTATAAGTATATATATATATGTCACACAGGAAGGAAGCTAATTAATAATATATTCAAAAAAGAGAAACTTTCACAATATTTTGATCTATAATAAACTATCGACATTCTTGAATTATTATTATTTTTTTTTAATAATTTTAATTCACCATTTTGTTCGGCCCACATTTTTTCTAATGTAATCCGTGACTTCAATGCATCAATGAAATTACGAAATAATTTCTCTTTAATTATTTGAAGATATGGAACATTTTGATTTTTTTGCACCTCGCACCAATAACTGTATATAACACTCTTTCCTAAAATAATGATGAAATTAAATACCTCAATTACAGATAGCTTGTTTTGTAGATAGAAATAAATTTAACCATTTGTTCAGATGGTTATAAAGGCGATCTTTATATAATTTTGTGGACTACGAAACCACATTTTGATCACATGGCTCAAATGTCAAACTCTAATCTAACACTAACTAGGTGACTAACAATAACATAGTGTCATTTGAAAGTGAAAGACTAAAGTTAAACACATTATAACAACAGTTCTTTTGAATTAAAACAAATACACAAACAAAATAGCCTTCATTAAATCAAATGTATAATAATAAAAGAGCCCTTCTGTGTTTGTGTAACCGCCATAGCTCCAAGAGGAAAGAACCTAGAAACCTAAGTCTTTGCATACATACTAAGTGGATTCTGAGGGTATGCATCTGGGTATTATTTTTTAGATTTGACCCAAAGAATTTTGGCTAATTTTTTTACCCTATAGCCCTTAATCCCCATACTCCTGCTTCCTGAAGGTCTAAAGAAACGTGTCTTTTTTTTTTCTAATTCTCGCTTATTGGATGAATAATATCTGGAGGTTTCTGCCAAATACTGTTGAAAAAGTAAAAATGGTAAAAGAAAAATCTACCAAAATTGGCAAAACATTTGGAAAAAATTTACATATTTTACCAAAAATGAACAAAATTCAATAGGGTATGTAGCCAAACATTTCTTAGCTAGTGAAAGGCATCAGGACCCATGGAATAGAACGTCAGAATACTATAAATTAAAGTTGAACTTAATTTCTATCTGTATTAGTGGCAAAACTAAAATAAGAAAAAAATAGATGATTCTGTAATAAGAGTTCAGAGATAAACAAAAAGGGTAAAAAATAAAAATATTTGCTTTAAAAAAATAAGGCTTTATTAATTTATAAGTTTGTGAAATGGCATCAAACAAAACAGTAAAGAATACTGGAGCATGAAAAAAATTCCAACGCAAACATGGGAAGAAAAATACAAACCTGAGAATTAAAAAAGTTGAATTGAACTAAGTTTGGGAAATGGCAACAAACAACGGGAAGAAAAATTGGATAATGAAAAGAATTCAAATAAAAATATAGGAAGAAAAACGAATCTGAGAAGCTAAATTGAAAAGATTTGCTTTTAAAAGAGTTGAATTGAATTAGGTTGGGTAAATGGCAACAGACAAATCATAATTAAAGAATTGGCACATTGAGGTAGCTATAGAAGTAATTAAGATAATGGAGACACTAGACTGGTACATTGAGGCCTCTGTGAATCATAAGGGGACCTTTGAATCCCGCAGCGGAGCGTGAGTATTTTATGCTAGTAAACAACAAAATTGCTATAATAACCATAAATAGTAGTAATGTTACCTAGAATATCTTGCTTAACAGGCGAAATCTGTGAGAAGAATATGACAATAAGAGTTTTCTCGTGGATGGCACACGCATGCGCATTACTCTCAGAGGGTTGTTTACATTATAGACAGCGAATATCTTTGTAAAGGATTTTAAATTATTGTTGTTTTTTTTTCAGTTTTCATGGCAGAAAAACAACATTTTAGCAGATGAAACGTAATTATAGTATAACGATTTAATTCAAAATAGTAAAAAGAAAATGTAGCATTTACAAAGTTTACCGGCTCTGTTTTCTGCAAGATGATACATGTTCTCCGTAGGAGGCGAATCACCAAATCCTATAAAATATGTATTCCTACTGTTATATTCTTCACAGACTACAGTCTGCTAGGGGATCCATCGCACCATATCTTTGTATTAAGGAATGTTAAAAATTCCCTTTTGCTGAGATGGAAAAGGTTGATAAACAGAGTGCTAATGAAATATCGGGCCATGATAGCTGTGCTAAGTTCTAAAAGCTTCACCAGAGGGCGCCACAAAGCAGTACATCTTCATTCAGTATTGTTTAATGCAATAAAAATATGGTAGACGTAAACTTATGTAACTGTAACGATAATGATTTCCGTCAGTCTGATTCCAACCACCATGCGGCGCAACATAATGAAATTTTCAAACGTCCTAACTTCATTTTAATTTGTAGCTGAGATTGTTTGAATTTACAAATATAGAAAAGAAAGAAAATTATAAATAATAAACTCTTAAAACAACATTTTTTCAAAACACTTAAAAGGTTTAAAGTATATATTTATATATATAGAGAGAGAGAGAAAGAGCTAATATATGTATAGAAATAAAAACTATTGCTTTGTTCTTGCTTAATTAGGATAAAAAACATCAATGCTAGAAATCTCGATGAATTAGAAAGTGGACACACTGGTCTAAAAAAATCAGGTTGAAAAAACGACATTTCAGACGTTTTGACGACGATTGAAGATGGCCTTAATTGCTTCGACAGTTGCTAAAGTAACCAAGTTGAGTGTTGTCTCAAGGTTTTATTGGAAAACAGAAACTAACTATTGTTTATATTTCCACATACAGGGATCCCTCGATTAATGCGTTTTCGTTTAGTGCGCTTACATTTTTTTATAACCAATATTCGTTCAGTGCGGTAACACACATTTCATTGTAACCATAGTAATTGAAAAGTAAGTTTTAGGCACCGAAATTAATTTTTTTTAACAATTAAAAATAGAAAATGGGTAACTATTTTACTTGTCAAGTTATTACTAGAGTGTCCACCCCGGGGACTCCGACATCGTCACCCCGGGGTATTTTAGCGATTTTTTCACCCCTTGCCCCGGGGTAAAATACTTGAAATACCCCGGGGCAAATGTTTACTATTTTACTGAACAAATATCTTCTTCATAACAATAATTCATAAAAACCATCGTCGTCATGATGATCGTCGTTGTTTATAGGAAACGCACCATAGATTTGAAATAGTTAGTGAAAAAGGGTAAAACCTTTGCTATGGC
>NW_013674179.1:20480-29496 GCF_000517525.1 Limulus polyphemus | reverse complement strand
ATATATATATATACACACACACGTATATATATATTAACACACACGGATATACATATACATATATATATATATATATACACACACACGTATATATATATTAACACACACGGATATACATATATTCACACATGCTGACCAGTAAGCCGCACTGAGCAGACAGTTTTGTACTATACACACGAGAAAATAATTTATTTTATTTTATTCTTTCTTGATATGGTTGCTTGTTTTAACACTAAGCTACACAATAGGCTGGCTAGCTGTGCTCTGTCTACCACGGAGAATCAAACCCCGGACTTCAGAGTCGTTAATCCGTAACCCTGTCACTAGCCCACTGGGAGTCTTTTTTTATAGTAATAGAGATAAAATACAGACCTTAATTCCGATGTTAAGAACGAATAATCGAATAAAGAATCAAACCCCGGACTTCAGAGTCGTTAATCCGTAACCCTGTCACTGGCCCACTGGGAGTCTTTTTTTTATAGTAATAAAGATAAAATACAGACCTTAATTCCGATGTTAAGAACGAACAATCGAAGAACAATAGTTTTCTAAACGCGTCACAAAATCACCCCACTTCAGTATACTTTGTTCTGGAAAATATGTTCACACATATGGGAAGAATTTATAGCGTAATTAAAGAGCGAAGGCGACCTCTATTATGATTATTGATATCACAAATACAGCTGTTATTAGAGCATCGAGTTAAAAACCGTTACAGCCAGCAAGTCACGTAATAAAGAGCGTTCCTTTGAAATTAAGATTTTAAAAGTGATATAATGCAAATTACGAATACGATGGTTATTGCTTTACGTAAAGCTGGTGTATATGTTATTATAACACTAAAACCACTGTTATATGTAATTATACTTGCTCTGTATGCCACCACGTTCTTTTCAAGATACCTCATTTCCATAACAAAACAAAGATAAGACGCGCAAAGCCTACAGTAAGTTAATAAGAGATCTTTGGTTAGAACGCTTTGTGTTTGATAAACACATCTCTCCTCAAACTTTACGTAATGCCTTGTTAACTACTTATTTTCTGGTAATGAATGAAAATTTGTAATTACTTAAAATCCTAATTACATCAAATCGCCACTCGACATCAATATAACAACAACACAGAAAAACATGTACACGTTGTAAAGAGTTCTAATAACTTACAGGTTAATAACCCAGAAAAACATGTACACGTTGTAAGGAGTTCTAATAACTTACAGGTTAACAACACAGAAAAACATGTACACGTTGTAAAGAGTTCTAATAACTTACAGGTTAACAACACAGAAAAACATGTACACGTTGTAAAGAGTTCTAATAACTTACAGGTTAACAACCCAGAAAAACATGTACACGTAGTAAGGAGTTCTAATAACTTACAGGTTAACAACACAGAAAAACATGTACACGTTATAAAGAGTTTCAAGTGAAAGAACATATAACAATATCTCAATCACGCTATATCAGCCATATCAATGTCGACGAGGCCGTTCGTCAAATTACGGAACTTCATCATATTAGGACACTAAGAAACATTTAATTAAATATGCCGGAATATCTTTAACTGTACCTTGCTGATTAATAGTACTTGGTTAATTATATAAAATATCAGATAAAATTAATTCAAATCTCATATAAAACATAAATATCTAGCGATAATACTTTGTCTTTTTTATAGTCCCTGTTTTGTCAAAGTCCAATAAAGACCAAAAGTGTCAGATGTTATTGGAATTTTGTACGCCTGTATTGTTTGATCGTTTGAGGTATATCCATAACTTTCAATATGGCGACCATTAACGTGAAAATAATTATATTTATTTAATTTTTTTACAGTCACAAAGATAGATAAAAATACAGATAAAAGGTTAATTAGAATATACTTTCTGTTTTAATTACGTATAAAATAATTATCAAATACATATAAAACTGAAATAAATTTAAAGAAAAAATGATAAAATATGAAATTATAAAATACAAAAGATTGTTTGTAATTAAGCACAAAGCTACACAATGGGCTATCTGTGCTCTGCCCACCACGGGTATCGAAACCCGGATTCTGTCGCTGTAAGTTCGCAGACATACCGCTGTGCCACTGAGGGGGGGGGGGTAATACAAACGACAAAAGTATATTTTATATTCTTGAATTAGTTTATGTTTGAATATATTATAATTTATTTGATTTAAATAATAATTTTTATTTTATTTATTTCGTGTAATTTTCTAAGAATATGTTTTTGACTGATGTTATTTATTTTGAGTTATCAAGTTTGAGCAAATAGTTTGATTTGGTATGAATTTCGCGAAAAGCCACACGAGGCTTTTCTAGCTAGCCGTCCCTAATTTAGCAATGGAAGACTAGAGGGAAGGCAGCTAGTCGTCACCACCTACTCCCAGCTGTTGGACTACTCTTTTACCAACGAATAGTGGGATTGACCGTCACATTATAATTCCCCACAGTTGAAAAAGCGAGCATGTTTGGTGGGATAGGGATTCGAACCTGCGACCCTCACATAGAAACAAACTGTTTTTTTCTTGCTCTATAATATCATGGTTGACACCTAGAAAAAAGTATGATTAGAAACAAACTGTTTTCTATAATATCATGGTTGACACCTAGAACAAAGTATGATTAGAAACAAACTGTTTTTCTATAATATCATGGTTGACATCTAGAAAAAGTATGTAACAACAACTTTAACAACAAACGATTTATATATTCATAGTGGACACCAAAATATTCAAAGTTACTTAAATTAAAGTGAAGGAAACAAATTTCTCTCAGAAATATCAGAATTTGTAACTTCAGAAAGTTTGGTTTCCGACTTAATAATCGATGCTCCTTTCTTCGTGTTTGTTTGTTTTTGAATTTCGCGCAAAGCTACACGAGGGTTATCTGCGCTAGCCGTCCCAAAGCTACACGAGGGTTATCTGCGCTAGCTGTCCCAAAGCTACACGAGGGTTATCTGCGCTAGCTGTCCCAAAGCTACACGAGGGCTATCTGCGCTAGCCGTCCCAAAGCTACACGAGGGCTATCTGCGCTAGCCGTCCCTAATTTAGCAGTGTAAGTTTGTTTGTTTAGAATTAAGCACAAAGCTACACGAGGGTTATCTGCGCTAGCCGTCCCAAAGCTACACGAGGGCTATCTGCGCTAGCCGTCCCAAAGCTACACGAGGGTTATCTGCGCTAGCCGTCCCAAAGCTACACGAGGGTTATCTGCGCTAGCCGTCCCAAAGCTACACGAGGGCTATCTGCGCTAGCCGTCCCTAATTTAGCAGTGTAAGACTAGAGGGAAAGCAGCTAGTCATCACCACCCACCGCCAACTCTTGGGCTACTCTTTTACCAACAAATAGTGGGATTGACCGTCACATTATAACGCCCCCACGGCTGAAAGGGCGAGCATGTTTGGTGTGACAGGGGTTCGAACCCACGACCCGCAGATTGCGAGTCTTTCTTCGTGATAAATTTTGATTTTAAAGATTGCGAATTTTCTGTACATGTATTAGAAATAAATACAAGCATTACAATAAGATAGTAGCTTTTGACGAGATTTATTGTTTGTTTGTAGTTATGCACAAAGCTACACAATGGGCTATCTGTGCTCTGCCCACCACGGGTATCGAAACCCGGTTTCTAGCGTTGTAAGTCCGCAGACATACCGCTGTGCCACTGGGGGGGGGGAGCCACAAGACCTATATATGAAATTGAATTTTAAATATATAATCAGTCGGAGGATACGGTTATTGAAGGCTGTTAAAGCCCCAACATATTTTTAACATCACGAATCAAACGTATACCTTCCCAGAAACTAAAGATCCAAACGTTCTTTAAAATGTCATATGGACTCCTAAAACTCGTCGTTACCATCACATTCTTGTTGAAATGTGAGGCTCACCCGAGAGCGTGTCCAAACACAGCACGTAAACACTAATACTCACGAGATTTCCAGTGCCGAAGGGCTTTGTACCATTAGTAAATATACTTTAAATGTCTTCTTTCGTTCAAGGAACAATACGGGAATAGACGAACCATTGTCTGTTGCAACAGTTTCGACTTGTACACGCTCTCTGAAAGTGACTACGAACCTGTAGAAAAAGAGAACAACAATGAAATACTGTAGTCTGTCTAATTTAATGGATTTAACTTTTATTTGTTTGTCACTGAAAGTACGTCAAGGATTAAAATTAAGCCTTGTGAAAAGAGAAAAGAAGGGTATTTTCTTTTTCAAACTGAATGGACCTTATGCGCACGTAAACGGCCAGATAGTCAGGGATCCATAGGATTCAAGTAGAGCCTCACCTAATTTTGAACTGCTGACCGGAGAGAAGGCAGCCAAGAAACACCAGCCACGACCATAATTGCTTAGTCCGGTTTTTATTATTAAACGAATACTGGATTGGCTGTCGCTTTTACAAAACGCCCACAGTTCAAATTGAGAAGTGTGTTCAGCGGCATTAATACTCGAACTCCGGACTCTTCGATTATCTGGTTCACCGATTTCTGTCAACCTACTTTTCTTAACACTTTTAAAAAAAACGGGACATGGCCTAGTGGTTAGCATACCTGACTGTGAATCAAACGGTCCATAGATGAGCACGTTACGCACTTTCAACTGTAGACGCGTTATAAATGTGACTGCCAATCCCATAAATCGGATCAAACTTAACCATAAACAAGATGGTGTTAAAACGTGTTATACACACAAAGAAAACATTCCTATCGGCCTGTGCTTATCTCTATATATAAATCACAAAAATCTGTGTGTCTGTCTGTCTGTTTTTCCGTTATCTAACTACTCCTAGGTCTCTAGGCCAACCTCAACCAAACTTTGTGGGATGATAGTTTGGAACAAGGAGCATGTTAGCGGGGGTTCACAACCCCCCTCCACTCCCACCCCTCATTATTGCTGTTGTTTATTATCTTTGACGTAAGTTAACATTCGTAAACTTAATTTATAATAACTTAAACTTGTGTCCTAGAATTTGAAAGTTGGCCTTTACTGGGTTAAACACTCCTAAAAGGTTGATAGGTATTAAGATAATCAACCAACCTCATCAGTCAAAGAAGACTTCATCCATCATTTTAGAAATAATACTAAGGTTCTAAGAGAACAGTGTAGTGATAAACTAAAGACATTTTCATTACAGAATTAGTTTCACTTATCATAGACTTGAATTCACGAGTCTTTTGTTTTGTTTGTTTGTAATTAAGCACAAAGCTACACAATGGGCTATCAGTGCTCTGCCCACCACGGGTATCGAAACCCGGATTCTAGCGTTGTAAGTCCGCAGACATACCGCTGTGCCACTGGGGGGCCATAGCATAGACTTGAATTCACGAGTCTTTTGTTTTGTTTGTTTGTTGATAAGCGCAAAGCTACACAATGGTTTATCTGTGATGTGTCCACTGCGGGTATTGAAACCCAATGTTTAGCATCACACATTTTCAGACTTACCGCTGAGCCGCCAGGGGGCTAAACTCACGAGTCTCTAAAGTCAAAACTGAAAATAAAATCATGGCTTGGCAGCATTGAGGATTTGAAAATAACAACAACATTATAGCAAGCTAGATAGGTTTTTATTTATTGTTTGAAACATATATTCAACAGGATTCTCATCCGTCAAACAAACGTTTCGTATTTGAAAATAACAACAACAACATTATAGCGGGCTAGATAGGTTTTTATTTATTGTTTGAAACATATATTCAACAGGATTCTCATCCGTCAAACAAACGTTTCGTATTTGAGTTGCAACGACTCGCTACGATTTAGTTCATCCACTTCCAAAGCCACAAATGAAAAGCGAGCAGTTTATAGGAATATAAATTTTTAGCATTTCATATAATTCTGCTTCTTACGAGTTTTTATCCCTTTCATTTATAATTTGGAAGTTCATAGAGGTCTCTTTGTGAAAAACATGCTTCATACATTCATTCAATCAACTGACCGAAAAAAACTACTTTTAAAGATTTTCAGGGTAGATTAACTTATACTAGTTGCGTCATCGTCTTTTATGCGATATCGTTCAAAAAACATGACATTTCGCAACGCATTCACTTTGTGGAAATTAACTATTCATGAAATGATTCCAATATTTGCAAGGAATTTCGTTTCATTTTTGTTCATGGCCTGACGGTTAGAGCACTCGACTCACTATCTAGTGGTCACAAGTTCGAATCTCGTCACCAAAGTTGTTTGCCCTTTCAGCCGTGGGAGCGTTATAATATCACGGCTAATCTCGCTATTCGTTGGTAAAAGAGCAGCCCAAGAGCTGGCGGGGGGGGGGGGGTGGTTTACCTCGCTTCCCTCTAAACTATCGCTTCAGCATTAGGGACGGCAAGTGCAGTTAGCTGTTGAGTAGCTTTGCGTGAAATTACAAAAACAAACAAGCCAAACATGTTGAAACCACAGTCAATGTGTCCCCACATTAAGGAGCACAAGCGACAAAAAACATCGATTTCAGATCTTATTCACAAGTATGTGTATAGAAAGGGTTAGGAGAGATATTCTATTTGTCATCATTCTATATTCTAAGGCACGCTGTAGAAACATCAGTTGAACAGTCAGTTATATTAACAACATATTGCACGCGAAATAACGGCATGACTGTCAAAAGAACACGATAAAGGGGGTAATATATAAATCTTCAACACGAACTGATGCTGCACTCAATCAAAATAGTGGTAACCAGTGTGAAAATCATTACATTTAAAAATGGTGTAATAATTAGAAGTTTCTAGAAAACAGTCCTTACCAGTAGTAAGAACTATTTCTTTGTTTGATAATTAATCATTATTTTTATTCACTCACTAATATGTAAATAAGTATGTACATACATACTCTATTTTGACTTAATTTTTATTGACCGAAATCTTGATTTCCACCAAATTCCATAGCAAAGAAAGCTTTTAATACATTTTTAAACACTGGCTAGTTTTAATTATTCGATAAAAACTGACAGTGGACAGATCTAGAGTCAACCATTTTTCCTGCGTAAGTAACAAAACGAAGGAATAACAAAGGACATTCAAAGAAAAATGGGAACGTCTAAAATACCCCCCCCCTACTATATTCATAATGTTTGGAATCGACAAAAGCACGCCCCAAGCCCCATCAAGTGGCCATCCCCCTAAATAAAATCTTGGATAACCATCAACTAACTGTTGATTGTCGAGAGTATTCAGGCTCTTCTAGAGCTGTGGTTCTCAAAGGGTGTTTTGTCCCTTCAAAGGGCGTTTTGTCCCTTCAAAGTGGTCTATGGACGAAAAAGGAGAAAAATTTCTAATCTAGAGAGAAATATTACTTCTTATTCTAATCAATTACAGTTGATAATTTACTAATTGTATTCACAGAATAATTTTATTCAAAATATTAATATTATCAACTATTCAAACAAAAGGTTGTACCTAACGTCATTCGCAGCCTTAAGGAAAATCATTTTATTGTGAAATTTCCAGAAACGTGGACTTTTCTCACAAGTTCTATATCAAAACTCGGACATTTTTGTTTCATTTAACAACGAAATTTATGAAGCGTACATTGGATGTTGTTGATTGGACAGATTCGACTTTAATTACATTTGATCTCAGAATTGAGAAAAACGTTTCACAAGTGTTTCACTTATTACGACTACGGTTTCGCCACCAAAGACACCATCTGATATATTGATTCTCTGTTCAGGAAATTAAGGCTAACCATTGATTAAAAAAAAACTCATCTCTAAATCAGTTCGTCTGATCACTTGTGATTTAACAAATCGTCATTGTAACAATAAAAATAGACATGACCAAATCGTGGATATGTATATCGTTTCTTAAAGTATAGTTTAGTAAAAACTTACAACTTTCTGCGGAATATATAGACATTAAAATACATGGCCAGGTGGTTAAGGCGCTCGACTCGCAAACTCAGGGTCGCGGGTTCGAATCCCCGTCCCACCAAACATGCTCGCCCTGTCAGCCGTGCGGGCAGTATAATGTGACGGTCAATCCCACTATTAGTTATTAAAAAAGTAGCCCAAAAGTTGGCGGTGGGTGATGATGACTGGCTGCCTTTCCTCTAGTCTTACACTACTAAATCAGGGACGGCTAGCGCAGAATGCCCTCGTGTAGCTTTGTGTGAAATTCAAAACAAACAAACTTAAAAATCTCACAATATCCATTGCCGACGACGCTTAATCCCGAGCTCGTGAGGCCGGCTGGGACATAACAAGTTTGTTTGTTTGTAATTAAGCAAAAAGCTACACAATGGGCTATCTGTGCTCTGCCCACCACGGATATCGACACCCGGATTCTAGCGTTGTAAATCCGCAGACATTCCGCTGTGCCACTGGGGGGAGGGGCGAAATAACATATAAAAACATAGCAGGACAAAACAAAATCTCATACAATTGTATAGATTTCGAAAGCACATTCAATGTTTGTTGAGCGACGAAATGACAAAAAAAAAAACACACACACGGATGAAAAGCAAGAGGTCGAAACGTATATGTGTAGGTATATATATGTATAAACATAATACGACATGATGGCATTTAAACAGAAATACGAGCACTGTTTGACATTTGGAAATGTGACTGATTCCTTGAAGGAAAATGTCAAAGTGTTCTCATGATGATCCAATCTACGAGATATCAACATGGATATAACCCATTTTTAGAACATCATAGAAGCGTACAGTACACAGACAGACATTGTACGCGTGCAAAATGCACAGTCTTATCAGACGCGTACATTTTTTATTCACAAGCTATACTGTATTCGTTGAATAACATTAGAACCAAGAGAGTTGGTTCAACAGATGTGGCGAATACATACATACACGCACTGAATCTAGAATTATGGTTTAAACACATGTGGCGAACACACATACACCAAACCTAGAATTATGGTTGAACACAAGTGAAGAACACACACACACACACACATTGAACCTAGAATTATGGTTGAACACATGTGGCGAACACACACACACACTGAACCTAGAATTATGGTTTAAACACATGTGGCGAACACACAT
>NW_013674179.1:15772-20192 GCF_000517525.1 Limulus polyphemus | reverse complement strand
AGAATTATGGTTAAACAGATGTGGCGAACACATACATACACACACTGAACCTAGAATTACGGTTTAAACACATGTGGCGAACACACACACGCACTGAACCTAGAATTGTGGTTGAACACAAGTGAAGAACACGCACACACACACACACATTGAACCTAGAATTATGGTTTAAACACACGTGGTAAACACAAACACGCACTGAACGTAGAATTATGGTTGAACAGATGTGGCGAACACACACACACTGAACCTAGAATTATGGTTTAAACACATGTGGCGAACACACATACACCAAACCTAGAATTATGGTTGAACACAACGTATATTAATCGGAGGACCGTGTGTGGCCAAGTGGCTAGCGTGCCGGACTCTGAATCCAAGAGTTCATGGCTCCGTTATAAAAGTGACAGCCAAATCTCACTATTAGAATAAAGTAGACAAAGAGTTGGCGGTGGGTGATGTTGACTTCTCCCTAGTTTATGTCTAGCGCAGAAATTCTTTGCGTATCTGCGTGCGAACTTACGAAGCAACCAAAGAAGACGGATAATTGGACACAGATTATGGTCATAGTTGATTATATTAACATCTGTGTAAAGATCTGGCTTTCTCGTTATAGTTGCATGAAAAGCATCCAACATTGGCACAAAGCCGATCTCACAGTTATAGTCAGGTTATATATATATATGTATTATGAACACAGGAGCGGCCTTACAGATAGATATCTAACCTTGGCACAGATCCAACCTTACAACCATAGTTGTGTATGATGGATATATTTTAGGCAAAAAAAAACAAACTTGTTTTACTGATAGATATCCTTCGAAACTTATAGCTGCCTTAGTTGATTAGAACCTGACTTCTCTATACATAAACTTCCCCGGTGGGTCGGCTGTAAGTTTCCTGACTTACAATGCTAAAACCCGGGGTTCTATTCCAGAGAACCTGCCTTTCTGTCATAGTTAAATATAACGTAAATAGTTAACTTACAATAGTAAACTGACGGACAAAGATTTATAACCCTAATTTAGTTTGGGGAACATACTACACGTTTCGACAGAACCCTAATCTGTCTTCTTCATCATGTTTATAAATCGTTGTTGCTCTTAGCATACAAGTAAATGTAATTGTGGTTTATTACAGCCTATTTCCTCTGAGCCAACGCCACACAGTTAATTGAATTCAACAAATATAGCACTGTGCGCACAGCGAACCCTAAAAATGTTAACGTTTTATTAAAGAGTCAAAGCTTAAATCAGACACTGTCGATTAAAGCTAAGTTTTGAGGTTCATAACAGACATACAGACCACTGGAGTTGCATGTTACTTAAATAAGCCTAGCAGCAACTCAGAGGTATGCGCGCATATAAACACACACCAGAAAAACTTACTTCACGATGGATGCCGGAGGTGGAAGTCCAACTAGACGTGAATACTGGATTCAACATTCGCGCAGTAAGGTTTCGTACGAGTAGAAGAACGTCTCAAGTGATTGTTGTTGTTTCTAATTAAGCACAAAGCTACAACAATGGGCTATCTGTGCTCTGCCCGCTACGGGTATCGAAACCCGGATTCTAGCGTTGTAAGTCCGCAGACATCAAGAGAACATCTAGTCCAGGATTTATTACGAAATTCAATTATATTCGATGAATCAGTCCAGGAGCTATGATTATTAATCTTGGTGGAAACAACTCACAAATCCACCCATTCCCCCCCCTTTTTTAACGAATCATCTACGTTGATTATTTAATGGTTTGAATTATGCAACATTAATTATGCAACATTTTATTATGCAACATTTAATTATGCAACATTTTATTATGCAACATTTAATTATGCAACATTAATTATGCAACATTAATTATGCAACATTAATTATGCAACATTAATTATGCAACATTTAATTATGCAACATTTGAATATGCACAGTTTAGAACTAAAGATGAGTATTGTATGTAAATTTTTATTTTTCTAATAATGCTGCTGCAGTATTTCTGAGCTTCTGCCTACAAATAATGGATAAATTCTATTATGAATGAACAGTCGACTCAAAAGTGAAGCCTAACATACATCCAATATTAGAGAAGAAAAAAAAAGCTATTCTAAACTATAGAATCCCTTTTAAACGCTGAAAACTGATAAAAAATCACGTTAACTGCTGATGTTTATTCATACTACACTTAACTTGTCCATTGCGTATTCCAAGTCAGAGGCTTTCGAAGTTTCAATCGTAACTTTTACAGCGTTATAATCTATACAGAATCACGTGTTAAAATAAAGAGGGAAAACGTAAGACATAATTAAAAACTATACATCCATCCTGTGATGTCCAGATAGAGTAACATTCGTGTTTACAAACAATTTCTATGGTGTGTGTGTGTATTGCGATGAATACGCACAGAAACGTTCGTGTTCTTAAACTATGGGCCTAACATGGCCAGGTGGCTAGGGGTACTCGACTCGCAATCTGCGGGTCGCGGGTTCGAATCCCCGTCCCATCAAACATGCTTGCCTTTTCAGTCGTGGGGGGAGTTATAGTGTGTTGATCAATCCTACTATTCGTTGGTTGAAGAGTTGGCGGTGGGTGGTGAGGACCAGCTGTCTTCCTTCTAGTATTTTGCTGCTAAATTAGGGACGGATAGCGCAGATAGCTCTCGTGTAGCTTTAAGCGAAATTCAAACCAAACACTCTTAAACTATATCTACTGCAGGACTGTTGTGGCCTGTAGCTATTTTCTCTATGAAATAGTAACAGTGATGTAAACATTCTTATTGGTTATTACTTCAAACCTTTTTGTCAAAGTGTCACTGTAATATTGCTTTGGATCCACTTCATGACAGAAAATTTGCTAAAAAGGATTCTATATTTTTATTTACTACATGACTACTATAAAAACCAGTAGATGTCGCTAGAGTCACACTAAGATGAGGATAAAGTAAGTAATTAACTTTCCAGATCCCCCCTTTACGGTGAAGTAGCACATCTTCCAGCTAAAATCCCGTCACTTCCATCTGAATGCTAAGAAATAAACAGTATATGATTAGGGTTTCAAACCAAAAAGGTTGCGCATTTTAAAGCATAATTTTACACAGAAGACTTTCAGAGTCGATCCGAAGAAAAGTGAAAGCAACATTTTCATTGTGTTTCTTCTGGATTTCACAAAACAGAAGATTTTACAAGCTCCACACTTTGTTTTGAAATGGAGGTGAAAAACCATGATATTCTTCCTGTTCATTTAACAACTAACAGTACTTTAGACAATTTGTATGTCTGGAAACATAAGCTCAACTTGAAGACAGTTATTGATTACGTTCAACGACAAGCACGTGCGAATGACAACTGGGTTCTATAAAAAAAAACAATTAATTTATGAGATCGTAGCCAGAACATTGAGAGAATCATGCACAAAATGTTTCTTGTTTTGTCGAAAAGCATTTTGTGTAAATTCCAAAATAATAAATTATAGTAACGGCAAAATGTGGCGGAAATAACTAACACATATTGAGGTAAAAATTGTGTAATTAGATGAAAAACAAAGGAAAAAAAAAAACTCACACATTTTGTGGTAACTTCGCTTGATTGATATCTATGATATCTTTAATGTACTTAATAGACACGAATTCTTTGGTATCTTTATCACATATCGATGGCGTAATATCCATGATAATTGATGTGTGTTCATAGGTTGCATGTTAAGCTTTAATGTTTCTTATATACGACACGGGAAACGTTTTATTGTTTGTAGTTAAGCACAAAGCTACACGATGGGCTATCTGTGCTCTGTCCACCACGGGTATCGAAACCCGTTGTCTAGCGTGATAACACGAGAAATGTTCTAGGGTGTGTTGCACGAATTATAAAAATATAAGTTTGCTCACTTCAAGTTTTCTACCCCCTCTCCACCAGAAAACTGAAACTGTAGCGTACTTAAATGAGTGCTTTCCACTTATGAAACGGGCTTGTAACGGCTAAAATATGATTAAAAATAAATGCTTTTCGAACAACTTAAACCAACAGATGTCCATAATAGACAAACTAAGAGGAACGTGTTAAAAAAGACATTAACAGTAATAATGCATTTTGTCCCACCCACCCCCAGTGGCTCCACGGTATGTCCGCGGACTCATAACGCTAAAAACCGAGTTTCGATACTTCTGGGAGAGGGGGGGGGGCAGAGCACAAGTAGCCCACTCTGTAGCTTTGTGCTTAACTACAAACATACATTTTGTCCCCAAGTTGGACAGAGGTAACTTTGCGGACTTACAACGCTAAAATCCGGGGTTCGATTTTCGCTGTTTACACAGCAAGTAGCCTAATGTGGCCTTGCTTTAAAAGAAAGAAATAAATAAAATAATTTATTTATTATGATAATAATGCTTACACATAGCATTCTAAAAACAATATTAAAAGAGATAAAGAATAA
>NW_013674179.1:10909-14772 GCF_000517525.1 Limulus polyphemus | reverse complement strand
GTAAAAAAGTGCGTCTTATACACCGAAAAATACGGTAGTTTAGATAAAGTAAACCTGACTCACATAATAATACTGGTTGTTCTTTGGGAAAGGCTTATCTTCATGTATTTAATTAAGATATAAGAATTGTATCTGTCTCTTTGTATGCTTACAGTTTACAAGGGTTTCTCTATTTTTATACAATTAAAAACCATATATTTCTGTATCATGAACTACGATAGTGGTTCATAATAGGGATCGCAAGCAATTGCACAAAACCTTAATAGAACGATCAGAAAAATATGGTAACTCTGTCCCACTAGTGGCTCAGCTCACGAATGATATCTATCTATTTGTTTGTTATTAAGCGCAAATCTAAACAATAGGTTATCTGTGTTATGCCTATTACGGGTATCGAAACCCGATTTTTAGCGTTATAAGCCCCGAGACTTGCCGCCAGGCCACCGGCGAGCTCGAATGATGACCATAAAGTTACTTGCCCAAAAATAATTCGTCTGGAGCGAGTCAATAAGCAACAAAAGACAAAAATATGAAAACGATTTCACGAGAAATTAGGACTGCTTGAAAACCATTGGTTGGATCACATCGAAAATCGCACGATGTTAAGAACAAATATCCATATCATCAATAGAGATTTTATGGATTATGAACGATGAAGGTGAGTTTCTGATCAATACAGTTTATCATGACAATAAGAAATACTTTAGGATGTTATAAACTTTGATTCGGCTCATCGTATGGAATGCAAAATTTGTTAAATTGATGTAGTTGAACTTACTTGCACAAGTGTTAAGACGTGTTCCAAAAAACTGTTGCGAAAGGCAGTCGTGGAATCAACACACAAAATCGAAGCCAAAGCACTTCTAGTTTTTACGTTTCCTTCATTGAAAGCATAAAAAAAAACAGAAATTTGTTCATTTTTAGAATACACTCGGTTAGACAGGAAGTATTAAGATTAAAATAAACCCTTGGTTTAACTTTAGTGAATATAAACAGCTAGTTTCGATTTCATAGTAACATTGTGTTTAGTTATAATGCCAGCGTGAACATGGGGAGAATTATAGAGGTAAAATAACAAATTTATTATAAAAAAATCAGAAGGTGTGACCACATGGAGGGTTGCCTGTGTCACTTGATTAACCCGTGTACCGAGAAAGAATTAACTGCTCTGTCCATAGGTCCTGGTTATGTTGTTTTTAACTACTTTTCTAAAAACTCAAAATGATGGCACAATTAAAGGAGTTTCATGGATTCTGTCAAACTGAAAAGAGATCAGTTTTATAAAATGCAACTAACTAATCGTTGGCTATCACTGGATAAAGTACTTAGGAAGGTTTTGGATCAGTTGCTAGCTTTTAAATCATATGAGCATCTCAGAATAAGACAAAAGACTCACAGCTGCAAACATTAAAGATGATACTCTGTGATCAAAACACTGAATTGTACTGTTTGCAAATTCAGTCTTATTTCTCTCTGTACAACTACACACATTCCAGCTCTCAGAGAATTTCCCAAGAAGCTGTTCAGCAGATTCATAAAATAAGATGTTCTTTCAGCATTTACAGTAATAGATGAAAACCCTTCAAACTACTTGGACGAACAGAACCCGTTCTTTGGTTTCATAAACAAACAGCTCACCTAGACTGACGTCAACAGGTTTTATACAGACGTAATATATTTCTATGTGGCAGCTTCTCGTTATTTTCAGAAGAGTCAATTCACGATCCAATTCTGAAAGAACCATCTCAGATCACTGTTGTCCCTAAAAGTGCATGAAAACCTTTACGGCAATTTTTCAATCAGTGATAGTATCTGAAACACAGGACCAGCTACTCGAAGAATTTACTAATTATCAAACCCTACAGGACAACGAAATACCAGGAGTGCAAACTGAAGACATTTCACCATCACTGGGACAGCTCTATTTTGAAATATCTCAAATGAAATTGGTTTTTACTGGTTTTTTGTTATTTTCCTCTTTTACAGAAGTTTGCCAAGCAGCTATAAGTGCTTCCACACAGCAATGCTCGCATAGAAATAATATTTTTCTTGGAAGAGAAAACCAAAACCAAATATAGAGCTGCGCTGTCTTGTGACATCTCTGCAATGTGACGTGTTTACGACTGACAACTCTCCCCTTCCTCAATATGGGGATAATTTTCTCCACTAACAAAACAGGCAATCTACTCAACCACCAGGACAAGACATTCTACAGTAATAACCCCATCATAAGAGGAAATTGGTGAAGATACAGGGACGAGTCCACCTTCCACCACCAGTGAAATGTATGTATTATTATTATTTGTATTTATTGTGCAGTTGTCTCTATCCATGTACATTTTTAAACAAGGAAAATGATACAGAATGTGGAGGGAATTTTGATTTTCCAAGGGTCTCGGGGTTAGCTAAGTCCCAGGTATGCTTATTGTTGCCCAGGTATGCTTATTGTTGATAATGTGGTCACATATCAGATGATGCATAGGAGTACACTGTTAATATTTTCAATTACTTCATTTTTTTGTTAAGCCTTAAGGTGAAACATTGAAATAAAGTATTTTCTATGGACTTTATTACACTTTGATGGAAGCAGTGATCCGTTTGGAGACAAGGTGTATCTTTTATTAGTTCATTTATTACACCTTAATGGAAGCAGTGATCCGTTTGGAGACAAGGTGTATCCTTTATTAGTTCATTTTTTGATTTGTCATCAGGATAAATTAAACTGGTGATGCTGAAGATGCTGTCTGCATTGATGATTCTACTACCAATAAAATGGTCAACTTTTTCTACTTTTATCACGATCTAAGAAACAGGCTGGCTGTAAATAATCTAGACTGTATTTTTATCACGATTTTTTTACATTGGTTCGTGGTTAAAAAAGAAAAGCTTCTTTAACCAAAAACGCTGATCGGAACGTGTAATCAAAAAAAAGAAAATATTGCTGCTCATATTTCATTTAGGCAGAAGGGTGCTGGAGAGTTTGTTCTACAGATATTTCCATTAGGCAGAAAGGTGCTGGAGAGTTTGTTCTACAAATATTTCCATTAGGCAGAAAGGTGCTGGAGAGTTTGTTCTACAGATATTTCCATTAGGAAGAAGGGTGCTGGAGAGTTTGTTCTACAGATATTTCCATTAGGCAGAAAGGTGCTGGAGAGTTTGTTGTACAGATATTTCCATTAAGCAGGATGGTGCTGGAGAGTTTGTTGTACAGATCTTTCCATTAAGCAGGATGGTGCTGGAGAGTTGGTTGTACAGATATTTCCATTAAGCAGGATGGTGCTGGAGAGTTTGTTGTACAGATATTTCCATTAAGCAGGATGGTGCTGGAGAGTTGGTTGTACAGATATTTCCATTAAGCAGGATGGTGTTGGAGAGTTTGTTGTACAGATATTTCCATTAAGCAGGATGGTGCTGGAGAGTTTGTTGTACATAAGCAGAGAACGCTGTTATTGTAGATAAATTGCAGACCAAATTAAATTTCGGAACTTTTGCAAAAGGTCTTGCTTCGGAGACAACTGAAACAGAAAAGGCTGTTACCAGGTTTCTATTGAACACAACCTGTCGTTAGCAGCTGCATACAATGCAGGTCACTGTTTAAAAGGATGTTCAGTGACTCGAGTATTCTTAAACAAGATGCACGTGGACGTCGCAAGACTACAGCTATAATTAACAATATTCTCGCGCCACCGACACAATTATCGAACTTGTTAGACGAAAACTTTATATTACACTTTGATGGAAGCAGTGATCCGTTTGGAGACAAGGTGTATCCTTTATTAGTTCATTTATTACACCTTAATGGAAGCAATAATCCGTTTAGAGACAATGTGTATCATTTATTAGTTCACAGTCTAGATTATTTA
>NW_013674179.1:2894-10104 GCF_000517525.1 Limulus polyphemus | reverse complement strand
AACCAAACTTAATAACAGTAAACTTTTTTTGATTTACGGTATTTTTTTATTTTGATGTTTTGAGCTCTTTTGTGTTTAGAACAATATATACTAATTTTTAAAGTATCAAATTGAATTTTCGTTCAATAAAAATCTTTCAAATGCGACTGTAATTTATTTTACCCCAAAACTTTGTCTTCAAAATAAGGGTCCGTCTTACACACCGGTGCGTCTTATATTCCGAAACATACGGTAAGCAAATATGAGGGGATTTTTTTTTTTGTTTGTTTGTTTGGAGCAAAACCACTTTGGGCTATCTGCTATGTCCACCGCGGAAAATCGAACCTAGGATTTTAGCTTTGTAAGCCCGTAAACTTACCACTGCCCAACAGGAGGACATTACGAAGGAAAAGGCAGACGATAATCAGCGAATCAAATGACTAAGAAAGTGTAGAATTTTATTAATGAAATTATTAATACGAAAGTAAAAGCTTCTGAAGATGTTGATATTACTACTGTCAACTGGAATTTAAGTTCCCGCTATTCATATGTAGAAATTGCAAAGGAGTTTATTAGCTATTTTTTTATAAGTTGGTAAGTAAATGAAAAATCAGTCAACTAATAAAACTTTAGTTTATTAGCTATTTTTGTATAAGTTGGTAAGTAAATAAAAATCAGTCAACTAATAAAACTTTAGTTTATTAGCTATTTTCAGCTAATAAACTAAAGTTTTATTAATTGACTGATTTTTTATTTACTTACCAACTTATACAAAATAGCTAATAAACTAAAGTTTTATTAATTGACTGATTTTTCATTTACTTACCAACTTATACAAAATAGCTAATAAACTAAAGTTTTATTAGTTGACTGATTTTAATTTACTTACCAACTTATACTTTTGTATAAGTTGGTAAGTAAATAAAAAATCAGTAATTAATAAAACTTTTTTCCCTCTTGCTTGCTTTAAATTTAAAAAATCGAACGTATAAGTAGTCTTAAGAATCGTACTCCTCTGGGAGTTGACTTAAAACCAACATATCATGGCCAGGTGGTTAGGGAGCTCGACTCGCAATCTGAGGGTCGCGGGTTCGAATCCCCGTCCCACCAAACATGCTCGCCCCTTCAGCCGCGGGGACGTTATAATGTGTCGGTCAATCCCATTATTCGTTGGTAAAAGAGTAGCCCAAGAGTTGGCGATGGGTGGTGATGACTAGCTACCTTCCCTCTAGTCTTACACTACTAAATTAGGGACGGCTAGCGCAGATAGCCCTCGTGTAGCTTAGATTGGGTTCAAATAATTTACAAACTGGTTAAAGTACATACAAATCATTATTAGTGAAATCCTTCTAAATTATCCTGTAAGTTACCCTAGATATACTATTTTTAGAGGTTAAAATAATGACTATTAGACAATTGTATTCCTTTGTTGTACATATTAATCGGTATATGATCTATAACTGATTAGTCGATGAATATTCCATTTATCAGCAAGAAACTTTGGTCTAAGCTTTATAATATACTACCTTAAATTTCAAAGTAAAATTGTTAAATCTTTAGCAACTGATCCTGCTAAGAACTTGTTAGATAATCTTTATTAAGTCTAAGAGTAGTATAAAAGGATGCTGTAATTTTCGAATTATTATTAGTGGTATTTATTTATTGACTAACAATGATTACGCGCACGCACTAGTACTTTTATGTGAGTTGCTTCCCTTTTGTTGTTGTATTTTTGTATTATTGTTGTATTTGTATTGTTCTTGTATTTTTGTTGTTGTTGTATTTCTATTGTTCTTGTATTTTTGTTGTTGTTGTATTTTTGTATTATTGTTGTATTTCTATTGTTGTTGTTGTATTTTTGTATTATTGTTGTATTTCTATTGTTGTTATTGTATTTTTGCATTATTGTTGTATTTCTATTGTTGTTGTTGTATTTTTGTATTATTGTTGTATTTCTATTGTTGTTGTTGTATTTTTGTATTATTGTTGTATTGCTATTGTTGTTATTGTATTTTTGCATTATTGTTGTATTTCTATTGTTGTTGTTGTTATGTTTTGTATTATTGTACTCTAGAGGAAAAATGGAACAAAGGTAGAGATATTATGCTTTTGATGCCAAAGTGATAACATTATCAGAAATAATTAGCACGTGCGACTTGGTACCTAACGGCTTGAAAATTCTAGACTTTAAACATTACTTCTCAGCTTCTTCACTACTTTTATATAGCATTCCTCTTCTAAGTCAAATCCAGACTGACTACAGTTTGAATGTTTTCTTTACATTTGACTCTACTTAATGGTAAAAAATACCAGTCATTAGTACACTGACTGAAAACTCTCTCTAATCATTCTTTAACAAACCCTTTCAACAGTCTCGAAGTTCATGTTTTATTCTTTTTTCTTTCTTTTTTTTTCACAGTTGAAGGTGTAGTAGCAGTAGACTCATCGTCTGGTCAAGAGCTGGTTTCCCTTAGCTTGAATTAAATGACTTAAACAGAAGACGAGCGCATTGTCACTACGTCTTAAACTGTGAAAATGTAAATAAAAAAAAGAGAATATGAATTACGAATGTTGAATGGGAACCGGACTAAGAATTAATGTGCTACATAATGAGTCTGAAAAACGCTTAACTGTGTACATATATATGTCTATATGCACACACACACACACATATATATATACGTCTGTGTGTACGTGTGTTAATTATTTAGTAGTGTAATTAATGAATATTTTCACCGTTACACGGACGACAGGCCTTCCTGCACTCAACCCGAGGAGTAATTAGATGTTGACCGAGGCGATGTTGAAATTACTCTTGCTTAATTGACTGTGAACCGTAACTAATCACGTGAATCTCTACGACATATATAAATTGAATTTCTTGTTACTTCTGTCCACAACTTTCAAGCCGACGGTCCTTTCAAGAGAACTGATGGCTTCTTATTATCATGTATTTTAACTAAAGTGTGAGGAATCGAGAACACTTTATAATATCATTGTATAGGCCACTGGTTAGGCCACATTTGGAATATTGTGTTCAGTCTCTGGCTCCTTACCTTAGGTAGGACATTGAATTGTTGGACGGGGGTTCAGAGGAAGGCTACAAGGAAGCTGCCTGGGATGGAGGAGTTGTCGTACGAAGAAAAGTTAAGATCTATGAAATTGCTTTATCTTGAAAAAAGAAGAAGAGTTAGAGGGGATCTGATTGAGATGTTTAAGATTGTTAAGGGGATTGATAGCGTTGATGCATCATCATTCTTCAAACTTATATGTGAGAATAGTAAAATTAGGGGACACAAGTATAAATTTTGGCAGGGTAGGAGTCATCTTCAGCTAAGACAATTATATTTTTCTAACAGGGTGGCTGGTCTTTGGAATGGGTTGCCTTTGGATTTAGAGAAAGGTTTGATATATATACATATGAATGACAAGGACTGGCTTTGAATGTTTTATTTTTAATAGTTTTACTTTAGTTTATTGGATGGGACAGCTTAGATGAACCAACAGGTCCCTTGATGTCCCTAAATATTATGTTACGTTATAACGAACAGTCGCTTGAAAGACGTAAAGATATGCAAGGATGCATATGTGTTTTAAGAGCACAAAATTTGGGGGGTGGGGTGGGGGGTGGATCTTTTTTGAAATTTGGCTCGATAAAATGAATTATGAACCTTATTAACCTTTTCTACGTCAAATGGTAGGCCTGAACTATTACTGTTTTTGGTTTCACATTACAAAACATGTAACGCCATCGTACGCATGTATGAATCCATCTGCATACAGCATATTATTTCATATGTTCACTAATGAGATGGTAATATATTATCATTAGTAATAAAAGTCCTATATTGGCATTCGTCAGTATAAGCGTGGAAAGAATAAAACACTCACCCCCACCTTTCCTTTCACACTCAAATACAGATTAAGTCACACCCCCGTCCCACCAAACTTGCTCGCCCTTTCAACCGTGGGGGGCGTTATAATGTGACGATCAATCTCACTAATCTTTGGTAAAAAGTAGTAGCCCAAGAGTTGGCGGTGGGTGGTGATGACTAGCTGCCTTCCCTCTAGCCTATCATCATCAAACATGCTTGCACTTTCAACCGTGGGGGCGTTATAATGTGACGGTCAATCCCACTATTCGTTGGTAAAAAGAGTAGCCCAAGAGTTGGCGGTGGGTGGTGATGACTAGTAGCCTTCCCTCTAGTCTTACACTGCTAAATTAGGGACGGCTAGCGCAGATAGCCCTCGTGTAGCTTTGTGCAAAATTACAAATAAACAAACACATTCTATACAACTGCAAAAAAAATATAAAAATCTCTGCTTCTTGTTTATGATGTTTTCCTGTTCAAAAAAATATATATAAAAATTACAGTGATTAAACACAAGCTCGTTCCTGTTTCATTTCTGGGCGTTTCTCGGTTTCAAACTAAAGTAAGACTAGTAAACAAATTAACATTTTTAGCTCGATTCTAACGTTTCTAGATTCATGTGTCAACGGTACGTCTACGCACTCACAACGCTAAAATCCAAGGTTAGATTCCCCGCAGAGAACACGGTGTAATTTTACACAGAGGAAACAACGGCCTAAAAAGTTATGTTCTTAAGTTTTATCCAAGTCGAAGAGGTTTATCTGTATATGGGTGTTTCAATTTTTTTTAAACAAATAGAAAGACTCCTGGCGGTAACGATTTATTTATCTAGGAATCGTATGATATCACTATTTTTTAGGCCTAAGAGTCAAAGACTCGCTAGACTAAGAATAAGACGACCAATTATAAAGGTAAACAAAATTCGACGATGGACGTAAGATATCAGGTTACTAATCTTGTTGATATTCTAACAAAGAAAACGAAATTACTAATACGTTAAAAAACTATGCCTGTCTCTTAACCGAAACGTTAAAAACATCAACTTACCACGAAGCGTATGAGGTGCGGAAAACAAGCGAACTTGGATGGTGTTAAATTCTCCATCTACGGCTTCATGCGTACACGATTCATCAAGATAAAAGCGAGTTACTCTGACTGAGTTGACCAAGCGATATGACTGTACGATCGTCTTTTGTCGTAGGTGAAGCTTCTCTTATTAAGCAAGTGCGCAAGCCTGGTCGACATCTTTGCAACGATTATAAAAATAGCGAAAGTTAGCTAGAGATCCTGCATCTTATTATCGCAGTTCCTTGACCATACACCTAACTAAAACCCTAAAAAGCTATACGTCTACCATCAGTTCAGTTGAAACTGCCCTGACCTCTAGCGTCCATTTTACTCAAGCAGATGGTTCGGGGATATAAGTATTGATCTGGTGTGACAGCCTAGTAATTATGAAAGAGCTTACTCTCAGCAGGTTGTTACGATCCTATTTATTTTCATTTATTTTTTTGCGTGTTTTCTTTTTTTAAAGGTATAAGTATATATATTACAATTTATTTGTATTTTTAAAATTATTTCGTTGAGTTAGTCAGCAAATTTCGGGAGCGTCGTTGCACAAAAGGTTTGAGAGGGGGAAGGAGTTGTTTCGTTTCTAGTTAAGCACAAAGCTACACAATGGGCTATCTGTGATCTGCCCACCACGGGTATCGAAACCCGGTTTATAGCGTTGTAAGTCCGCAGACATGCCGCTGTGTCACTGGGAGGAGGGGCGAGGGGAAGGAAGGCGAAGAAGATTGACTTCGCGTGGGCCCCCAATTCAGGTGGGGGATCTTTTGCTATGGCGTGATTTGTATGTATGTATCAATCCGAATTAGCTAGAAAGTCTCACGAAACTGTTATTTTGAACCTCTTTTCGAACTTGAGGGGCCGCCGCCCTTAGGAGCCCCAAGACTGAAAATAGTGAACACACGAATGAATGGTACTGCAATACAGGAACGTAAGTAACTCAAAGACGAAACTATACAGGAACGTAAGTAACTCAAAGACGAAACTATACAGGAACGTAAGTAACTCAAAGACGAAACTATACAGGAACGTAAGTAACTCAAAGACGAAACTATACAGGAACGTAAGTAACTCAAAGACGAAACTATACAGGAACGTAAGTAACTCAAAGTATAAATATTTTATAGATTGAGCAAAAAATCAACTGCCAATGTTTTTTAGGGGGTTTGAAATAAGTTACAGATAACTAACAGACAATGAGACAGAAGATAAAAAAGGACGACGTTGGAACTATTAATAACATTATAAATAAGATGATCCATGAACATATACAATACAGCCATGAAAGTAATAAACACATGGCCAGGTGGTTAGGGCGCTCGGCTCACAACCTGAGGGTCGCAGGTTCGAATCCCCGTCACCAAACATGCTCGTCCTTTCAGCCGTGGGGGCGTTATAATGTTAAGGTCAATCCTGCTATTCGTTGATAAGGAATATCCCATGAGTTGGCGGTGGGTGGTGATGACTAGCTGCCTTTCCTTTTATTCTTTCACTGCTAAATTGGGGACGGCTAGCGCAGATAGCCCTCGTGTAGCTTTGTGCGAAATTACAAATACACAAACACATTCTATACAACTGCAAAAAAATATATAAAAATATAAATAAATATATAAAAAAAAACGAAAAAACAAACATTTATTCCCGATAAAATATCCACTTCATATATGAAAAACAAAATCTATCGAAGCTTTATATTATTCTCCATCCTTGTAAATAGAAAAGACAAAACAAAGCCTTTTTTATGTAATTTGACTTCAGTCGTATGTTTTACCTAAATCTCTCCTAAAGTTTTCTTACACGTGCATATTAGCCCGTTCTCGTTCGAGTTCTCGGTAGTGGCGTGCTTAATTTCAACTCTTTATGTCATAAAAGCTGTCTTTCACGCTAAGCACATAATTCAATACAACCATCGACGTATAACATTTTATAATCTGACGGTGAAATTTTTAACAGTTATATTGAGTAGCATTTTACACATTACTGCTTCCATTCAGAACATGCTTGAAGAAACAGCTTATCCTTAAACTGTATATATTTTTATGATCTCGTAAAGATAGAACAGTGTTCAACGGTAGCCACAATTCCTAAAGAAACAGCTTATCCTTAAACTGTATATATTTTTATGATCTCGTAAAGATAAAACAGTGTTCAACGGTAGCCACAATTCCTAAAGAAACAGCTTATCCTTAAATTGTGTATATTTTTATGATCTCGTAAAGATAAAACAGTGTTCAACGGTAGCCACAATTCCTAAAGAAACAGCTTATCCTTAAACTGTGTATATTTTTATG
>NW_013674179.1:0-2223 GCF_000517525.1 Limulus polyphemus | reverse complement strand
ATAACTTTAACATGACAGCAAATGTACAACGTTTCGACAAGGTTTTGTCATCATCAATGACTACCTAAGTTTAATAGTTCTGTATTGATACGGTAATCGTTCGAGGTGTTAGTTCATCGCGATACAATTTAAATTACAGCATATAGAATTGAATTTAATGGAGTTTGAAACATAGCCTGGAAAGTGAGGTGAAACACCGCGTTAACACTAATAGAAATCCCTAATACTTCGTGAGCTGTCACATTACGGGATTTTGGCAAGAACGATTCATTAATGGTATTTCAAAAACACTTTGCTATTTGAAGACAAGTGCTTTCCTGATTACGTCTTTTCATTCAATTTCAGAGCTCATCAGGATGTCTGGGTTTGAATAACCGTAATGGTAAGTGAAATGTAATTAAAATATGATATTTTAGGCTCAATAAACTATACTAGTAATCTTAGAGCAATATTCCTCTTTATTTTATAGCTTAGAATATTGATATTTCTCTCACTTGGCGTTATATTCTCTTAAACTAAACTATTGTTCATTGTTAAACACCCATAAACTAAAGTATTGTTCATTGTTATACATATGTAAACTAAAGTACTGTTCATTGTTACACACATGTAAACTAAAGTATTGTTCATTGTTATACACTATGTAAACTAAAGTACTGTTCATTGTTACACACCTGTAAACTAAAGTACTGTTCATTGTTATACACCCATAAACTAAAGTATTGTTCATTGTTATACACCCATAAACCAAAGTACTGTTCATTGCTACACACCTGTAAACTAAAGTACTGTTCATTGTTATACACCTGTAAACTAATATATTGATGTGCAATATATAAACTATTTCTTATCCTAAGTTTCCAAAATATAATGAATTGTTTTGTAGTAAACTACTTGGTGATAGTTTTTTGTAATTACGCACGAAGAGTTTTAAGTTTAGTCGATAAGCTGTGGGCCTCAAGTTATTTTTGGGACTGAAGATTTTGGAGAAATTTAGGAAAGCCTTCAAGCTCTATAAGTAAGCTTTAAATGTTGCCTGCCAATAAAATGATTGCATAGACGAGGAAATTAGAGAATTTAAAAGAAAACAAATAAGGTAAAAATCAGCGAAATTACAGAAGCGATTAGTGTACATGAATGAATCAAAAATCATGAGCAAAGTCTGTGAACGGGTTTTAATCTAATAAATGTAATGATATACTTCCTTCATCGTTCGAATGCTGTCTAGTTTTTGTGTGAATACCGTGTATTTGGGTTCCAGTGGGGGGGGGGGGCAATTCGAGTAGTACGCGTTACTGCTGATACTAAAAGTCGGGTTTCGATACCCGCGATAGGCAGAGCACGGATATAGTTCCATTGTGTATCTTTGCGCTTAGTAACAAACAAAGAGACTTAGCTATAAGCTTGAGAATGCTAAAGTTCATGGCTCGCAGTGACAGATCCAGAGTTAGTATTGGATGGCGCCTAAGACGCCAACGCGAGCATCTACGGCGTGGGATCCACCGGCTCTGCACTTTTGTGTCATCGGGAATAGAGAAACGCGCCTAAAAATGGCTGGAAAATAATCTCGTATACTTTCAATGTTAAACTTTCAAGAGTGGAGTTCGACGATATGATTCATATTGCCTGTTTGTGGGCTAAAATCATCATGAGATTTTTATTACTTTCATTTGGGGGGACCCTAGTTCCTTTTGCCCCCTACTTGGATCCGCCTGAGAAAAATACTCCTTTGAACGGCCTTGCAGTTAAACAAACAGTAAAACATAGAAACTAATTATGACTGAGTTATAGGTTTTAATACCGGAGGATACGACATTAAGTTAATTACTTGGATTTAGAAACTCATATGCAAACGCATTTTATTAAAAGTTTTTATTTTATATTCCTCGACTAAACTATTAACTCTGATTTTTCAGTCTGTATAAGTGCCATCTGTTAATCCCTGACAGCCTAAGTTTAAAACTGCTGAAGCGTACTTATTACAGATAAAAGAAGGTAACAGTATCACATCTGACCTTAAAACCTCGAATGAGAATAGAAAATAAACTAAGATTAAAATATTGGCACTTCGGTTTTTGGTTTCATATCATTCTTAACTTGTCATGATAAGCGAAAACTACACAGTTCAGTAGCTGGTAAAAATGACAAAGCGTAGAACATACACCTACATCTAAATATATAAAACAATGAAAACCAAATAAGTTAAAAGTGACGTTAGCACTG
>NW_013674178.1:24374-27706 GCF_000517525.1 Limulus polyphemus | reverse complement strand
AATTAACAAACGGAGACGTAACAGTATTAACGCGAAATTAAATCTTAAATTTTTGTTTTATTATTTTCAATCATTATTTTCATGTAATTGTTTGATCTTAAGTATATTTGAACAACAGAGTAATAAGCCACAAAGATTTGATTCGTCAACTTCTGTGAAAGTATACATTTTTATCTCTTAATTAATTCTGTATTTGTCATAGTTCAGTCTCTTTCATTATTATTTGGACAATAAAGGTAGTTTTTTTCTAACTTTTTAATAACTTTAATTCTAAATGTCAGGTAATGTTAGGATTGTTGCTTAGATACCTGCCTAATATGTTCAACAGATAAACGAATTTATACTACTCAGTACATTGTTGTTTGGTGAAGGCTCCACTAGGAAGGCGAAAACTCGCAATTACAATTAAAGTATTTAAAGTAGAAAAGCAATCCATACTTCCCAACCATCAAGAAGTTAATTCGAAACTACTAAGACCTAAAAGTTACCGAGAGTTGAAATAATTCGTATTTATAAATACTTGTCAAAAGTGGTAAAATAATTATCGAGAATGGAGAGAAAATTATGATAAATGCTTTAAAATATGATCTCGTTCATACGTTTTATAATACGGATACGATGAAGAAGCTCGGATCAAATGAACGCAGTAAAACTTAAAAGATCAATCAATGCAAGCTTTAGTTGAAAAACCTAAACACACACACAACATCGGTTCTCTCTGTAGATTATAATTGATTAGTCTCCTATCAATATAGCTGAATTAAAATAATATTCTACAGTGTTCAAGAGCGCTGTTATTAACTTACCATCATACAAGTTGTTTTCAATTTTATAATCCTTTATTCGTTGAGTTTCTATGGAAGAACCGTCCAGTTCAGATTCTTCACTTACAAATCTTCCATGGAGAAGTATAAGCATCAATGCAAGTATTATCAAACACCTCATATTCAGCTAATGTACATTATTTCTATACATTAACTCGTCAAGTCTTGCTGCTATCAGCGTTTATAAGCATTTGTTTTCTCAAGCTAACCATCAATATGTTTCCTCAACCAAGCTTCTTAGATGAGTGAACAAAAGTTTTTTAATTCAGTAAAATAACGGGTAATTATTAGGTCGTGTCTAGTATGGTGAAATCGCGCTTACCAGTTTCGACCAAATGCGGAAGAAAGATTAACTGGAAATTTGGCCTGCGGCGAAAAAGGTGATTGCCATCATGGCGTGAGTGACGAAAGTTACAAGTTCAATGTCTTTCGTAAAATGCATGCGCACAGACATCCTGGAAAGTTTTTGTTTGTATTATTTGGCCTTTCTTGGACAGGCTAGTTTTCTTTTGCAATAAAACGCAACGTCTGTACAATAACTCAATACCATATGCCAGTTTAATATAGCAGAAAATGCACGGCTCTTGTTTTCTATTTCTGCTGACATCTATTTTCAATTTGGCGCATATTTAAAATGCACACTTGAATCTAAGCTAATCTAAATCCGTTCATTAGTTATTTATTTGTACATAACTTTTGTTGAAACTTCATTATTCAGTATACTGATCAAAGTTATATGCTCTTAGATTATGGGTTGAAAGGTGTATCTTTGTATATTATATTATTATTCTTTTCATGTATGTAGATTTTAAGGTCACTAGGGGCTGTGTATCCTGTTATAAAATACAACCTCAGATCTGCCCGATACATTATTTACTTTGTAAATAGTCTTTCTTTACAAAGCGTAACAAGTGCCCGGTCATAGTCCCTTGTCATAATGATATTGTCGTAGAAGGCGGTATTAAACAGACCATGTTCTATTAATTCTTTTAACTAACTGTATGAAAAAAAAAAGATAGTTCTTTATGACAACAGAATCAATGCACACTTTACAACTCTTGCCTGGTTTTGAAAGGTGTAAATGTCCATGACTTACGAACAAGGAATTTAGCAAGTAAATGGTTTTATATTAACACCAACAACACTGTCTTAAAAAAGCAAACTTTTTAGGTGCTTGTATAATTTTATTATTGTATAACAACAGCACACTAGAATAAACATGCACGTAACTAAAATTTGTAGTTACCAACCAGTACATTGCATTAGGTATAATATTTCTTCAAATGATTAGTTATTTAATGGAAATAGCTTAAGGATTTATGTTTGTTATAATCTAGTAACTTTGGATAGATTATATCATAATTATTTTTCTTTTAATTATGCTATAAGTGTTTATTTTGTTTCAACGTTTAGAAAAATACGAAATTATTATCTGTTTTTGTCTTACATGTTTGTTTGAGCGAAATATTTTTCTATCTTAAAACGATGGAGATAAAACACTACGAATATTTTTTCTAAAGTTTAACTTTGATAGACTATAAAGAAAAAAAAATTATCCTCAACTTCTTTTTTTAATTACGTTCTTTAAACTGATAGACCAGAGGGAAGGCAGCCAGTCAACAGCACTAACCTCTATAGGCGGCGCATGAGTCTTTTATTTGGATAAAGCTAAAGCAGAGCTCCTCATCAAGATTGTGATTAACCTATGGTTTTCACACCATAAAGTAGAAACAGTTAAGCAGCCCCGGCCAAATCAGTTACCCAGTATTTCAACTGTCAGAAGTTTGGCCACACTCAAGCCGCCTGCAGAGCACCGGTGCGTTGTGTCCGATACAGTGGTCTTCACCCTGTCGCCGAATATCCAAAACTCTGTTAAGAAATGTGCTGCTCGAACTGCTAAGGACCTCATGCAGCCTCATACAAGGGACACCCCAAATTCCTCCAAGTGGCGGACCTCAGAAAAAAAAAACAAAGAAGGTCAGCCCAAACAACAAGCACTGGTGACAGACTACAAACACAGGCAAATACATTTCTTTCACTAAGCAGAAAATCACCACCTGTAATACAACAGCTCCCACAGGAATCACAGCAACAGCGACTTCAGACACCCCGGCTAAACTCTTATGCAGAAACAACACGCTTGGAAAAAGATCAACACGAGAATAAAACCCATTACTGCATTGATCATAGATTCTTTGACAGGATTCGTCGCCGATGTTGTCGTGGCAGCTAAAAAAGATCCCCAGTTAGGAAACACCTTCTACAGCCGTGTCTGTGACGCCGCAGAATACCACTTTGACCTCAACGGTAACCCCTTAGCCCTGAATAATTATATATCCAACAGGTACAGCGGAAGAGCTGACCAGCTCAGATAAGCCTTGGTCACAATGTTACATGTTAATATATACAAGGAGGCTTACACCACAAGAAGTGTGAACTGTTCGAACTCCATAGCAAACAGAAAATAGATATAATTACCTTAAATGAAACATATGTAATTGAAAACCC
>NW_013674178.1:20902-24364 GCF_000517525.1 Limulus polyphemus | reverse complement strand
GGGACGGTTACGTAACCACCAACGAAAGTAAGTAGTAACGTAGTTCGTAACGTACCTACTAGTCAAACAGAAAATAAGAATATAATACCTTAAACTTAGTAAACATATGTAATTGAAAACCCAGATAACTGGGTACAAATAATCTTTAATTACAGTAATATATGACGAATCTACCCGACAAACAACAACTCGATGCAAATTGGGATAATTTCTGCCATTCCATAGATGAAAGTTAAACTGATTCGGCCACTTTCTGGAAAAAATTTAAAGCAATCTGTAATACTCCCTCGTCAGCAAACAATACCAAAATAAAATACAATAATATCATAGCCTCAACAAATAAAATACAATAATATCATAGCCTCAACAAATAAAATACAATAATATCATAGCCTCAACAAATAAAATATAATAATATCATAGCCTCAACAGATCTAAACAAAGCTGATTTATTTACAAATTACTTCACATTAGCATTCAACATTCCAGATCTCGATCCTGGGGTTGTTGACCTTCGAGCGTCTCTAAACAAATTCCGAATAACTTGTAATTAAGTTTGTAAAGTTTTATTATTACTCACATTTTTTATTCATGCTTCTATTTCTCTACATTATTATTATTATTTCAGTTATCAATTTACATTATTATTTTTTCTAGCTCTCATCTTCTTATGTATTTATTTTTCTCTATCAGTCAAAAGTTTCATACATAATGAAAATTAATAATATTTTTTTTTATCTCTACAAACGAATACTCTCTTCTGGGATACTAACTGCTTGAGTTGTAATTGGCTGGTCACCAGATTCAACTCAAATGGGACTTCCGGTTTACATGACGTCACACCTCCTACTATATATTGCATTGCGCAGGCTAAAGGTCACCCTTTGTTCTCCTGAAGAAGAATAGCCAAACCTAGATTCCATATTCCATAAAACTCTAATAACAATTCACCCCCCCCCATCATGATATAACACGTCCGATCACGTGTGCCGAAATTAAATCGCACATTAAAACAGTTAAAAGAACACTACCTCAGGCGAGGACTCATTTAAAAACCTAGTAATTCAAAACCTCCCAGACAAGTACTTAAAATACCTGACTATTCTGTACAACTGGCCCCTCCTCCACAGCGGTATGTTTGCGGACTTACAAAGCTAGAAACCGGGTTTCGATATAGCGGTGGGAAGAGCACAGATAGCCCATTGTGTAGCTTTGTGCTTAACTTTAAGAACAAAACAAACAAACTGTACAACCTATCACTGAAAACAGGATACTTCCCCAAACACTGAAAATCTGCAATCGTTATTGCCATCCCGAAGTCATCCACTGATTTACAAAACCCAGTTAATTACAGACAAATAAGTCTTTTAAATTCAACAGGCAAACTAATGGAAAAAATTATCGTTAATAGACTTCTATACTACCTTGAAGCTAATAAAATTATCACCGAATACAAAACGCAGAACGACGTAAAAGACAAACCGCAGACCACTTAGTCAGATTAACAGAAATGATATTTCAAGCATTTAATCGTAAACACATGACAGTAGCAGAATTTCTCGATGTCAAAAAAGGTTTTAACAGTGTATGGTACAACGGATTACTATTTAACACCAACTCAATATCCCCCTCACAAAAATACGCTGAATTTCAAGTTACCTTAATAACAGATAGCCAGAACTCGGTTCAACAAAACCTTACCACGCCCATTCGCAGGGTTCCACTATTAGCCCACTCCTCTACATAATTTATATGAATGACATACCATTTCCGAAACTAGCGTACACTCACGCCTCTCAATACGCGGATGACGTAGCTATTTGGAGCACTTTCTCCACTTAGTTTAAACGAGAAATCTTCATTTTTTTACTTTACTTTTGACATCTTCCGACTTTTCTCACTATTACCCCACACATTATTTATTTATTTTAGACCTTTTTATTCTGCTTCTCTTTCACTTTCAACCATTGATTCGCCATTATTGTTACATCACACTTCGAACGTTCTCATATTCTTACTTTTTTCTGGTGATATTCGAATGTGTTCTGAATATATGACTTTAACAGATATCACCTGAAGAAGGATTTAGGCCCGAAACGTTGTGTAAAATCAAAGTTTTCCTGGATTTTATCACCATTGTATCTAGTGTTTTTCTTTCTTTCTGTGCGGTTTTTATATATAATTTTTGTGTCTGTGTACATTATCACTTTGTTTCCGCAAAATTCTTCACCATCATACCTACAAGTAAACATTGTTTTGGTCGTCCGATTAAGCATATGAAAATTTTCCTAAATGACTATCCTAACCCTCTGAAAGCTGTAAGTTTTGAACTTTTTCACTCAGTTCTTCGCAAGACAAGATATGCTAGTCACGTTTTGTTTCTTGGATTATGTTTTAGGCACAATATCATTCCTAAAGGATTTATAGTTAACTTTAATGATGCCAACTTCTGCAACAACGTTGATTTTGTACAGACTACAGATGCCTCACTTAAATGTTTTCTCTTACTCTCATGCGAGCAAACTTATTATCTTTTTGCAAAGAAAGGGATGAAATCACCCCAAAACTGATATATCACAGACGTAGATTATACGAGATGTGTACCTATGACGTCACTAGGCAGATTCACAAAAAAGCTCATCTCTTTAATGCTGAATTTTATCAAGAACTCAAAAATATTCATGCTTTAGGTTTCTTTCGCTTAATTTCACGGTCAAAAGTTCACCCTAATCCTGACAAGGAAGACAACACACATAACCAAGTATTCACCAGTCTTCATTTACCTGCTCCTGAAAAACTTGTTTTATCAAAAGGACTGGGTTTTGCTCCAAATAAAAATAAAGCTGACGAACTTACGTTCATTGAACACTTCTTCAGAAGAATTCGTCTGCAGGTTCATTTTAACAAACCAGTACCTGATGCATTATCTAGTGATTAAATCTTTTCAGATAGAAAAGTTTATACCCAGTCTGATTCTCCAACAACTTTTGTGTTTGATAACAGAAGAGACATATTCTTCATATCGAGTTTACTGTCGGTCATGAAGTTGGTAAAAAGTAGATCTTATGGAAAGTTGAACCCACAGAAGTCAGGATAGCTTTGGTGGGAGTTTATATATCATAGCAATGTTCTCGTGTTTATATGCACATTTTGAGAGCTCTGTTCCTATTATACTTAGCAAGTCGTGGTCCGATGGTAAGTATAAGGACTTATAACGCTAGAAAGTGGGTTTCGATACCCGCAGTGGGCAAAACATAGATAGAACACTGTGAATCTTTGTGTATGACGATAAAAATTTATCTTATAAAAAGTCAATTTTTATTAAATGTAACGAATTTGTTGTTATATAATTATTTTAGTATCAACGTTTGTTTAGATTAAATGTATATTTAAAAACATGCATAGCTTGTAGTGTTAGATATGCATTGCAAAACTCCCGCCTATTCTCCAAAGTTGTAGAAG
>NW_013674178.1:0-19941 GCF_000517525.1 Limulus polyphemus | reverse complement strand
ACAATCTTGATAACTTCGCTCTCTACAAGTGCAAAACACACACTAGCTCGAAACAGAATCGTAAATTACCCGAAACTTACCGTAACTACTCTTCGCTTTATCATCCCCGCTTATATAATAACAAAGAGGCATCTCCACAATTCGCGGACTTCCCCGATAATTCGAGAAACTTAGTCACGCACGTACCAGCAGCGTCACGTGACTTCCGCTGTCGTAACAATACGAATCCATGCTTTACTACAACCCCGACACGTTAGGACACAATGCATCATGATTTCTATTAACATACAACAATTGGCCCGGCATGGCCAGGTGGTTAGGGCGCTCGACTCGCAATCTGCGGGTCGCGGGTTCGAATCCTCATCATACCAAACATGCTCGCCCTTTCAGCCGTGGGGGCGTTAAAATATTACGTTCAATCCCACTATTCGTTGGTAAAAGAGTAGCCCAAGAGTTGGTGGTGGGTGGTGATGACTAGCTGCCTTCTCTCTAGTCTTACACTGCTAAATTAGGGACGGCTAGCGTAGCTAGCCCGCGTGCAGCTTTGCGCGAAAGTCAAAACAATTTCTGCTTTTAGAAACTATTTACTTGTTTTGTAAAGTCGTAAATGTTACCTGGTAAGTAATTCAATTGAAAGCACAGAACTTAAAATGTAGAAGTCCGTGCGTTATTCTTGTGTTGTAATATGTTACTTAAAATATAAATGGAAACAAGTTATTTATTCTGCAATAATACAACTTGCTAAAACAAGCAATAGTTTTCAAGTTACCGATGTAGAATTATATCGCACAAAGTTTGTCGGATGTGTTCAGTTTCCTTGCATAATTTTAGTACAGAGCTGTTATAGTCATATAGTAGTATGCTATTTTTTTTTTTTATATTACCTGCTAAAAAATTTTACTCTCAATATTTTTAGTAAAACTATGAACATCAACTTGTTCTTCAAGGGCCAGTGATAAACGTAGTCTTCGAATAAAAGATTGTAAACTGCATACTTATTTTATAGCTTAGAATAGAATGGTCATCGTTTTATTATTTTTAATGGCTTTCTTCATATAAAAAATAACTTTTCTTTTGTGTAGATCAGTTAAATGGTTAAAATATACACAAATTCTTATTAACGTCATTCAAAATTATGTATATGACCAAAAAGTATATTTTATCAACTAGAGGTTAGTTCTCGTGGATTAAAAAGATTAATTTATTTATTTCCTCTGTGTCCTATGAAAGAATCCATTTTAAGGGATTGGTTAATGCGTGTGTGTTCTAACAGGACATTGGTCTTTACTTACTTTTTACGTGCCCCCTAATTGTTATCGACATCTATCATTGTACTTCCTGCTTTGCTGTTATAGATTTTTTGTGCATAGTTTATAAGTTACTTAATACGAACGTAGGTGCATAGAATTGAAAGATTTGTCATGCACTGATAATTTTTGTGTGCCTTTTCCTGATTTCTTGTATGTAAGAAGAAGGAATCAATATGAATTACCTAAAGCATTACTGGTTTCTGTAGTCTCAACTAATCAACCCTTTACAGAGGTTTTGTGTTTAGGTTTTATACACTCAATGTAATAGCTTTCCTTTCATAGTTGGTTGTTTGTTTATTTGTAATTAAGCACAAAGCTACACAACGGGCTATATGTGCTCTGTACACCACGGGTATCGAAACCCGGATTCTAGCGTTGTAAGTCCGCAGACATACCGCTGTGCCTCTAGGGGCATTCTTGGTTGTTGTTTTGTTTTGTTGTTTTTTTTGTAAAGCGTAAAAACTGTGGATTTTTTTAATCAAAGGCGCCCACCTGGTAAATTTTCTTAATCTTAGCTCTGTTTATTTCAAACTATAGCAGCTGTATGTCTGCGGACTTACAACGCTAGAAACCGGGTTTCGATATCCGTGGTGGGAAGAGCACAGATAGCCCATTGTGTAGCTTCGTGCATAACTACAAACAAACAAACGTAATATGTATATATATATTATGAATAATAAAATTAGCCTGTTTTATATATTTAAAGCAATATTAATTGGCGTGTCTAAATATATTATGGAAAATTATCTTAATGAGAGTTTTATGTATGCACTTTTGTTCATTTATCTTGTTTATTTGTAGTTTAGCAAGAAACTAAACAATGGGTTATTACCGCTGAGCCACTAATGAAGTTTTAAATTTCTATTTTAGTTCCGTTCTGTTCAAGCCAGAAATTGTTAAGATTTAAACTGTATGTTTTTTAGTGCAAGACTACACAACGGACAACCTCCACTGTAATTGTGTTCTGTAATTAAGGTCTTTTTTATTCAGTTTGGCTAGTTACAATATAACAGGTAAATTCGAACAACTTCGACTACATGCGTTAGCGACTCCTGTGACTGATACGTGTATTTTATAAAATAATTTTTGTAACATGCTACTACTTGAGAATTAGGCCCGGCATGGCCAGATAGTTAGGGCACTCGACTCGCAATCTGAGGGTCGCGGGTTCGAATCCCCGTCACACCAAACATGCTCGCCCTTTCAGCCGTGGGGGCGTTATAATGTTATTATTAGTTGGTAAAAGAGTAGTCCAAGAGTTGGCGGTGGGTGGTGATGACTAGCTGCCTTCCCTCTAGTCTTACACTGCTAAATTAGGGACGACTAGCGCAGATAGCCCTCGTGTAGCTTTGCGCGAAATTCAAAACAATCAAACTTGAGAATTATAGATTTTATAAAATATCTAACCTTTTTTAGAACTATCAATATTAAGTGTGTATTCTGAAGTTCAGTGTGCTATTTCTTCTTTTGATCTAAATCTGTCTCAATGAAAAATAAATTATTGGCAGTCGAACGCTGATTGGCTGCCGTCGGGGGGGGGGGGGGGAGATGACATCCTAGTTCGACGAAACGTCACCAGAGGACGCGCTGCTAGGTTCACGAAGTACCAGTGGGCTCTTGGGTATGATGAGCGCGGAGATAGTTCGCGAGCGAATCACCAGAGGGAGACAACATGACATTAACTTTATAGTATAATAATTTATTTCCTATGGGTATTAGTTTCATTTATAGTAATATCCGCATCTAAAGTAACTTTCACAGCTTTTTGCTTTATGTGGCTATTTTCCTTTTTAGTAATTCTTGACACATCTCCTTTATTCTCATGGTTATATTTTTATAAAGTCTCACTAGATTTCTCGCCATGTTCTAGTATGTATTCACAAAAACACCTGAAACGCTCCTGGTCACATATTTGTTGTACCTCCGTAAATATTTGATAAGTAAATTTTGTCTTTTCTTTATTCTTTCTTGTTCGTACAACTTTCTACGCACTTTCTTTAAATCCCAGGACATATTTTTTAATCTACAGCGAGTTTTACCTCTCATTTCCGTTTTTGATACTATGCAATATATATATTAGACTTTTAAAGGGTTGTTTTTGAATGGGGAAAAAGAGATTTTCTGGTGATTAAAATATATATTCCCTTTATTTTAATAACAACAAATTTGTACACATTTAGAGATATTTTTAAGCCAACATTTACTACTAGCTAAAGACTTTTCTTATTCTAGATATTTCACAAGAAGTAATATAGTTCAATAACATACTATCAACCAGGCTAAATATGTTCTACTTACATAACTGTACCAACTCGCTGATACTAACGGTGTCCCAAAATTGTATATATTTCTAATGGAACATCTTTTGAACTCTTACTCACAATTGAACTAAAAATCTGTAATTCATAACTCTCTTTCGAGCAATATTTCACTCACTTATCTCTCAGTAACTATATCAGTCATCAGTCTATCGGAAATTCTATTCACAATAAATTAACCGATGTAAATGGCGAGGTGGAAATGTTTAAACCACTAAAGCTGGCGAGACGGAAATGTTTAAACCGCTAAAGCTGGCGAGGCGAAAATGTTTATCTTTAAACTTATCTTAGATGGAGATTATTCATAGAACAATTAAAGGGAATGTGGGCGGAAAAACAAGATTGTAACATAACTTTATAGTAATCATTTTTAAAGCCTAATAACATGCAACTAATTTATGTGGAAACGTGTTTTATTTCTGAAGAAAGCGTGAGCCAAAACCTTAGTTAATTAAACAATTTTTTTCTGGTATCTGCCTTAACTCTTGAGCATTTTGAAAATCATTCATGGCTAACAGTATTTACGAAATAAAGGAAAACAACAAACCTACAGATATATATTTATTCACATATAGAAACATAAGTTCATAATGATATACAAATGTATGAAATTATGCTTTAAAAACACATCTTAAGTAGACAAAATAAGAGATAAAAATATAATAAATCTATTAAAGTGGCTATTTTGAATTTATAAATATACGATTTTATTATAACTGACAAGCCTAAAATCACAAAAACTACTCGAGGATTTTATGGATGAGCAAAGCATGTTTTATCTTCTTTATTAATCATTATGTTGTCTGAAGAATTCCCTAATTACAGTCTTGGACAATTGGAATTGATCCAATTGGAATGAAACCCAGCTCTGTGGCTAGTGCTTCGGCTTTTTCCAGAAAAGGCGTCTCTAATGTTTTCTTCCGTGACAGAATATAAAATATAGCTGAAAAAATTTGTATGTGATTAGTTATATTTCTATATCGTTTAACGATTCACATAAACGGCTTTATCAGTCAAGCCTACAGTTTAGTTTTCAATGTGATAGAAACTAAATAAAGCGACTTTTTAGTAGCCTACAGCTTAGTTTTCAATGTGATAGAAACTGAATAAAGCGACTTTTTAGTAGTATACAGCTTAGTTTTCAATGTGATAGCAACTAAATAAAGCGACTTTTTAGTAGCCTACAGCTTAGTTTTCAATGTGATAGAAACTGAATAAAGCGACTTTTTAGTAGCCTACAGCTTAGTTTTCAATGTCATAGAAACTGAATAAAGCGACTTTTTAGTAGCATACAGCTTAGTTTCAACGTGATAAAACTGAATAAAGCGACTTTTTAGTAGCATACAGCTTAGTTTTCAATTTGATAGAAACTAAATAAAGCGACTTTTTAGTAGCCTACAGCTTAGTTTTCAATGTGACAGAAACTGAATAAAGCGACTTTTTAGTAGCCTACAGCTTAGTTTTCAATGTGATAAAACTGAATAAGGCGACTTTTTAGTATCTTCTTAGTAAAACTTACACATATCGAATAAACCAACTTTCAAACTAAAAATCCTTCAAAAGTTGAAGTTAGTTGTTACATATAGAAACATGTAAATATTACGTTTGTCAAGCTAGTGATAGAATACAAAAGAAGGTGTGCTTACCATTTAACCGAATACTAGAGTTCGGTACGTGTCCACAGGTTGACAGGAAAGCAAAGTTTTCGTAGTCAGTGTCCAGTACAACTATATCATATTCTGTTAGTGCTATAAAAGCATGTTAAAAATATCATTATTTAAAACCTTCTTACAAATACTACATATTGTTAACAATTCGCTTATTAACAGGATTGTTTAACAATAACATATTTATTAATAGGCTTGTTTAACAATAGCATACTTATTAACAGGATTGTTTAACAATAACATATTTATTAATAGGCTTGTTTAACAATATCATACTTATTAACAGGATTGTTTAACAATAACATATTTATTAATAGGCTTGTTTAACAATAACATACTTATTAACAGGATTGTTTAACAATAACATATTTATTAATAGGATTGTTTAACAATAACATATTTATTAATAGGCTTGTTTAACAATAACATTCTTATTAACAGGATTGTTTAACAATAACATATTTATTAATAGGCTTGTTTAACAATAACATACTTATTAACAGGATTGTTTAACAATAACATATTTATTAATAGGCTTGTTTAACAATAACATACTTATTAACAGGATTGTTTAACAATAACATATTTATTAATAGGCTTGTTTAGCGATCAAGTAAGAAAAAGTAGCATTTGTTCAAATACATACGTTTGTTCACTTAATTTTACTTTATAGCATTATCAAGCTTATATAAACAGATGTCAAAAAATGGTCAAAAATCTAGAGAAAATGCATAAATAGAACATGTAAGTCAATACTGAAACAATAGACATATACAAATTGCTTCAAAGCTTAGTTATGTTTTAAAACCCGTATGCAAATTATAGATCCATACAAACCTGGTTAAATTTGATGAAAATAGTTTATACTTTAGAAATAATTCGATTTATTAACTAGCTCAATCACTTCTTACGGAAGTAACTTTTCACCCTGTGCTAGCAAATTAAACTAGCCACAGAAAATTATATTTTTGTACATATGATTTTTCTTACACATATGACATTTTTGAAAAAATATAGGGTAGTAAATGAAAGTTGTTTTCCAGAAGTAAAAGATAGTTACACGAAGGCTGTACCGATCAGAAGTCAATTGTTGCAATCGCTATTAGACTATATGATCTCCTAATTCCAATTATTAAGTAGGTAATACTTTTTTTTAGTACTAGACACTAATTATTAACTAGTATTATAATAAATTATTTTGAATATTACTATCTAGCAATAAAAATAATAAATAATTAATAACTAGACCTAGGTTTATAAATAATGAAGCAAGTCTTCGTTAGTTGATCCATGGAGTCCAAACGAGTTGATATAGATACTGTCAAACTGAGTTGTTAATGGAGCTGCTTTAAGAATTAAACAAACGAGATCCAATTCTATACGAGTGGCCCCTAATCCCTTTCTTAAGTCAACAAAAGTAGATTTGGGTAGTTTTACGAAAGGTTACTATCTGCTGAGCCGACAAAGAGCAGGAAACTTTATCTTAATTGCTGAGAAATATAACTGTTTTACATTAACATGATTTTTATATAGTTAGTAAAAAGTAAGAATTTACTTTTTAGTTACTAAATCTTTACTAGCAATTTTTTTTGCTTTTTACTAACGATACAAAAATCATGTTGATGTAAACAGTTATATTTCTCAGCAATTAAGATAAAGTTTCCTGCTCTTTGTTGGCTCAGCAGATAGACTGCTGGTCAAATTTATGGACTGAAAGTTGTTTACAATTCAATATTTTGCAGAGACCCCGAATTTTGTCGTGATGGTTCTTATGATAAGCATATTAATTTCACTTATCAGTACTAAATGATTATAAAGAAGCGAATAATAAATATATCAGTGAAGAAATAACACTGAAAAAATGACAAAAGAGCTTCAACAAATATGGACAAAAAGATTAGGTTATGGAAAATAATAGCAATAATAATGTAACAATTCAGACAGAAAGACGAAGAGAGAATCAAATTTTACAGAAAATGTATCAGAGAATGGCCAAATGTAACCTAGAAGTTAGTGTGTTGTGCTGCGAATATGATGGTGGTCTGTATATTCTGTCACTATCATATCACCAAATACAGTTCGTGATCAATATATTCTGTTATTACCACCTCATCAAACCTGCTATTGATCAATATATTCTGTTATTACCACCTCATCAAACCTGCTATTGATCAATATATTCTGTTATTACCACCTCATCAAACCTGCTATTGATCAATATATTCTGTTATTACCACTTCATCAAACCTGCTATTGATCAATATATTCTGTTATTCCCACCTCATCAAACCTGCTATTGATCAATATATGCTGTTATTACCACCTCATCAAACCTGCTATTGATCAATATATTCTGTTATTACCACCTCATCAAACCTGCTATTGATCAATATATGCTGTTATTACCACCTTATCAAACCTGATGGTGAACAGTATGTTCTGCCACCACCATCTCACCAAACCTGATGATGAACAGTATGTTCTGCCACTACCATCTCACCAAACCTGATGGTGAACAGTATGTTCCGCCACTACCATCTCACCAAACCTGATGGTGAACAATATGTTCTGCCACTACCATCTCACCAAACCTGATAATGATTAATCTATTAAAAATACTCTACTAAAAACAAAACTTGTCTTATATGAAGTGTTGCAAACGTACTAGCCAACATCAACAACTTCGCAACTAGTAAGAAATCAAAAAGAAGTATTAGAATTGTTTTCAAGTCAAGCTGTTTTAAACCACGATAAAAGAAACCGAAACAGAACTATAGGAATAATTATTTTATAAATTACCTTTGCGATTTAGATTACAGTTACCTTTCATTAAGGTGAAAAATAAAAAAAAACCCTCAAATATCATAAAATGGAGAAGAGAACTTTTGCAAACCATTTTTAATTGAATATTCATACTCATATTTGTCTGTACACATAGTTAACACCTGTTGCGTATCTGCTCGATTGTTAATTTCCGGTATAAATTCTTTTCGAGGAACTTCAGCGATACAAGTCCTTTCTTGATTAACCCAGTTTATTCTTTCTCGATACAACTTTGTAATACACAGAATTTTCACAGTCAATACGTTTGCAATCTCGATAACAAAACACACACTTTATATTACCGTCACTACCGTTAGCTTGACTCAGTTATCTATCTCTTCGATCGCGCTGGTTTTTCTCGCCAGGCTTATATACTAAAAAAGCGGGCGTCCTGAACAAACTCAGTCTTCCCCGATAATTCATGATCCTTGAGAAACTCCAGCGCGCATGCTCCCAGCGTCGCGTGACTTCCGCTGTCGTAACACACCCATGATTTTCTGAGATGCAGCCATAGCGTAATGTAGCTGTCTTTCTTATATATATGGAATAAATTTACGAAATCTTATATCTAGGTTATTACGATCAGTTTCAAAATAATGACTTGTTCATATTTCATGAACCATGTGGGTTAGCAGAAACCTTTATTTTAAAATATAGATTTTAGAAGTAACACTTAGTTTAGAATATAGACTTTAAAAGTAACCTTTCGCTTAGATTATAGACTTTAGAAGTAATCTATAATTTAGATTATAGGCTTTAAAAGTAACCTTTCGCTTAGATTATAGACTTTAGAAGTAATCTATAATTTAGATTATAGGCTTTAAAAGTAACCTATAGCTTAGACTATAGATTTTAGTTTAAATCAAGGATTTCAAGACTGGTGTTGCTTTATCTGAAAACTTGTAAAAAGATATGTGAAATAATACGAAAACACAGGTTTTCCTATACAAAACAAATAATCTTGTTTGAATTGTATGAAACACTTGTTCACAGCTTGTAATTTTGTAAATACGAAAATATGTGTTCACCATCTCAAATATAAACTAAGGTTATAGTAAGCATGCAACATGTGAAATTCAGACTTTAAATTGCGTAGTACTATAGACCGTACATTTTCGAGGGGTGATGGATAAAATAGGATGACGACGTGCTAAGACAAAATGTGTCATGAGTGTTACACTTGTGGAAATTCGGGATTTTTTATATATTTCTTTTTAGAATTAAGAACTTAAAATTTGTATACTATTAAAATATGGATTATTAGCTACGATTTTATGCTATTCTAATTGGTATAACATAAACAAAAAGTAGTTTAATAAAATTTTGAATGTAAGACACTAAAACATTGTGTCATGCGCAGTAAATAGTACCCGGGCTGATAGGGTTAAATAACATTAATATATGCTATACGTATGCATACAAAAAAAGTTGGGAACAAATATGTAAACTATGAGACATTTCACGAAACATCAGAACTTTGGAGTTTGAATTTTTAGACACTAAATCAAAACATGCTTTTTAGAAAATAGTGAAAAACTAGACTTCTTTATCTGGTGAGCCAAGTTCATGGAATATGTTGTAACACCTCTTTTATCTTTGAACGTATGACTCATGCCAGAAGGCCACTGAACTGATCAGATACCTTTACACATTAGTATTAGTTTGGTAGCCCGTAAGAAATGGATCATTCGATGAATCTTTTTGAAGCAGTTGAATTAAGTCACATGAAAATGATGTACCGTGAAATCACAAAGTTTTGCACATTTTAAGTGTGTGATACCAGCACTTTATTTTGTATGATAAAAGTTATACTTATCAGATGCCTCAACAATCTACTAGACCTAGAGCTTTGCCTTACTATATCTTGTATGGAAAATTAAGCGATTGTAACTCAGTTATATAGATCCGTGGTAGAAGTATTGAGATCAAATTGAGTTTTTTTTATATTCAAGAGATGAAGGTAATCTACTCCTAATTTTACTTCATTTACTTATTTTCTTTGAAACTTTATTGTAATGTAGTTTTAATTATTGTATTTTTGGTACATAACTTTTATATGGTTTAGTTTATATGAAACATAAAATATTTCGAAAAAATAACAATGGTTTTATGGAAGTATTACAAATAATGGTGAAATGATAACCAAATTGGTAAAATGAAGTATAACAGGTACATATAGTATTCAAAGAGGTAATCATTACTTTCCTGCGATTACTTAGACAAATAAATTTACAAAAAAAATAATTGGTTGAGTAGACGAAGGGTTGGAGTAGATAAACAAACGAACAAATAGGTTCATAGATAGACACAGGAAGTATATTACTAACCCAAACCTTTAGCTTTCATAACACCAGGTGAGTCTTCATCAGGAACTGTGATGTCTTTTGTCGCAGTGGTAACATTCATAAATCGACTATATTAAAAAAAAAAACATTAATTTTTTTTAGCAATCTTTAAAGTAGCTCCATCACTTCACCATCAATAATCCACTTGACCTTCACTAATTGAAAATACTTCTTAGGTAAAATAAATAAAGTTTTATTAATTAACTATTGTTCAAATAGATGCTTACGTCTTTAATAGACGTAATTTGTATAGGATCATTTATGTAGGATATTCTAAAGTTATTTAAGTTGTTCTTACACGGTACTTGATTGTCACACCTGATTAATCCTGTCTAATACTGTTTGTTTGTCTGCGCTAGCCGTCCCTAATTGAGCAGTGCAAGACTAGAGGGAATGCAGCTAGTCATCACCATCAGCCGCCAACTTTTGGGCTACTTTTTTTTACCAAAGAATAGTGGGATTGACCGTCACAATATAATGCCCCCACGGTTGAAAGGACGAGCATGTTTGGTGTGACGGGGATTGTGAGTCGAGCGCCCTAACCACCTGGCCATGCAGGGCCATCTATCTAATATATAAAGCTACGTTTGTGTCTCTTTGTTCGCACCTTTCAGCTATATGTTCCTTATACGTTTCCTCATTTCTTGATCAATCAGTAGCAAATGTGACACAGTGATACAGGATGACATAAGAAAGGTCATGGGGGGGGGGCACTATTCGGTTTCGAAAAAACCAAACAACTACCAAATCAGCACAACTTGGCACAGAGATACAGGATGACATGAGAAAGGTCATGGGGGGGGCACTATTCGGTTTCAAAAAAACCAAACAACTACCAAATCAGCACAACTTGGCACAGAGATACAGGATGATGTGAGGAAGGTCATGAAGGGGTTGAGGTTGGACCCCCAATCTAATTTCATTTTGATAGAATTATTGAAAACAGTATCTCTCTCTCTTTTCAGTATTGGTACCTTTAAGTATTTTTATTGCACATTTAATGTTTATTATGTTAAGAAACAGAATAGAAGCACAATTTCCTATCCTTTGTTACAAACGAGTTTTTATTTCACCCGTCCAACGGATTGATACTCCAGCTAATAGCTTATAAAGGTAAGACGTTTAAGCATTCAACAATTCAATTAATCTTTTTGAATGTTTTGTTACACAGGTAGTGGTAATCTGAATCAAAAACATGTGAAATGGTAAATAGCTCTAATATGTTTGTTTGTTTTGAATTTCGCGCAAAGCTACACGAGGGCTATCTGCACTAGCCGTCCCTAATTTAGAAATGTAAGACTAGAGGGAATGCAACTAGTCATCACCACCCACCGCCAACTCTTGGGCTACTCTTTTACAAACAAAGAGTGAGATTGACCGTCACATTATAACGCCCCCACGGCTGAAAGGGCGAGAATATTTGGTGGGACAGGGATTCGAACCTGCGACCCTCAGATTGCGAGTCGAGCACCCTAACCACCTGGCCATCTCAAGAAGTTAAGTGAAGTAATACTCTAGACAGCTTTAATAACACTTTGCTTTAGAAATGGATTATTATTTTAATATTCTTATGGAATGAATTTGGAAAAGCAAATAGTCTTTCAAGTGGTAATTCTTGGTACCAACAATAGAGTGGGTGATTATAATCAATCAACTAATACCATTGTTGGTGTACTACATTGCATTGTTGTGTCAAAGTCCTGATGTACCTCTGCTTTACGATGTCACAAAATTTACAAATCTTGTAAAAAATACATTATGTGGCATCTTGGTTCGAAAAGTTTATTTAATGTCTCGAAAATAATTTAAATATTTTAAAACCTGAAGTTAATAAGTTTTAATGGATTATATCATAATATTCTGTAAAGGGGAGCACAATTAAATGATTATGATGAAATAGACTAAATCTAATGTTTCGCACGGTCTTAGATATAACAGTGATTTGATTAATTCAGATTTTACAATCATTGTGAGGAGTAATCAAAGTTACTAGCACAAAAACGAAAACAAACACATGAATGATAGGCATGCCATGCATTATTATAATTCGCAATTTGAAAAATGATAAAAATTTATATTTAAGTGTACTTACGTGCTTAGAATGCTTTTGTAGTATTTCGTGCACTTAATCGCATGAATCATTTCAAAGATGTATTTAAGAATGACAAACTAAAAAGTAGAGTGATCTCTTAATCAACTTAAGTTTTAAACAATATACAATGACACTAGAAGAAGCTGGGATTACTAAAATATGTAACCTCTCTGATATGACATACCAATTTGGGTTTTATCAACCACTGCTTAATTTTCATGTTACATTTTTGCTTAATGAAATACCCAGTTCTTGAAATAAAAATCTGAAACAAAGAACAATAGTAAAACCTTGAATTAAGTAATGTCGGGACCCGGAATGGCCAGATGGTTAGGGCGCTCGATTCGCAATCTGCGGGTTGCAGATTCGAATCCCCGTTTTATCAAACATGCTCGCCCTTTCAGCCGTAGGATCGGTATAACGTGACGGTTAATCCCACTATTCTTACTAAAAGAGGAGCCCAAGAGTTAGCTGTGGGTGGTGATGACTAGCTGTCGTCCCTTTAGTATTTCACTTCTAGATTAGGGCCAGGTAGCGCAGACAGGCCTCGTGTAGCTTTGCGCGAAATTGAAATCAAAGTAATGTTGGTTTCTGTATTTATATAATACGCTATATTCCATACATGAGAAAGTCAAGTTTCTTGAAGATCGTATTCTCAGCCCTCTTTCATGTTCACTAATTTTTGACATAAAAATAACAGATGAATCGTGAAATTGAACATGGAACTATAAGCATTATCGATATGGATAGTTTACATAATATTCTGTTAACATCTGACTCAGTTTGTAAAGAAAAATAAGATCAGGAAGTTTTATAATAATTAATTAATTAATATAATAATTAAAAAATAATCACAAATACTGTATTTATAAAAATGGTGGTTTTGTTAAGAACTGAGAAAGTAGTCTTATACTGATTATCCCCTGATATGTAAAGATCCTATCGTTATTTGGGTGCTATATGTTATTTTCGTCTTTGTTTGACATATGCTGGAATACTATCGTTTTTGGGTGCTATATGTTATTTTCGTCTTTGTTTGACATATGCTGGAATCCTATCGTTTTTGGGTGCTATATGTTATTTTCGTCTTTGTTTGACATATGCTGGAATCCTTGCAACACTATACGTTCTTTAATTTAAAGGTATTATTCATTTTCAAATAATTAAATTACTTGGATTCCGTTATTCAATAAAAAGTGCTAGTTTCTAAACATTTTGATGTTGTTATGCACAAAGCTACTCAATGGGCTGTTTGTGCTCTGTCCACCACGGGTATCGAAACCCGGTTTCTAGCGTTGTAAGTCCGCAGACATATCGCTGTGCCACTGGGGGCAAACATTTTGAAACACTTGAGACATCTTAATTGATATTAATCATTTTTTAAACGTGTAATAACTAAAGATCTATTAAGTTATAGGTAACAAAATTATTCTTAAATATTTAAATTTCTTATGATCCACCAATTTATAGCTATTTTCTAAAACATGTAAGTGTCATGGAATCGTTAGTTTTTTTGAAAGATCATCGATTTTTGAAGTGAAACAATTTAACTTTTCAGGTATATTGATTGATAGCTATTTGTAAATTTCGAAGGGATTTATTTACAAATAGTGCTTATTTCTAAAAATACATTAAACAGCTGAATTTTATGTATAATTTGTTTTTGACATATGAATAAATATAACTAGAAAGATCTCTTGAATTTCATTACATTATTAATGTCCATTTTAAAAGAACGTAATTAAGCTGGAACCTTTGTGTTATAGGGAATATTTAACCTAACATATTTATGCCTCTACGAGCCTATTACTACATGTCTATCACGCCATTTTAAAACAAAACTATTTCCTGGCGTTAAATAATATTGTCACGATAACGGAAGTCGCGTGACGCTGGGAGCACGTGCGCTGGAGTTTCTAGAATTATCAGGGAACCCAGTGAATGTCCCAGTGTTTGCTAGACGCCCTCTTTTTTTAACATATAAGCTTGGCAAAGAAAGCCAGCGATATAGACAGATAGATTGCATAGATATGCAGATAGATTGAAGATAGAGATAATTGAGTCAAGCGAACAGTAGGCACCATAAGTAAAGTGTGTGTGAATCACTGTGATTTATAGCGTGTGTTATAAAGGTTCTTAAGTTTAAAGTGACTGTGGAAATTCTGTGTATTACAAAGTTGTATTGAGAAAGAATAAACTAGTTTTAATTAAGAAAGGACTTGTTTCACCGAAGTTCCTCTTAAAGATTTTATACCGAAAATTAACAAACGAGCAGATACGCAACAATATTATAAGGAATACCTAACCCTAGCATAGTACTATTTATACAATTCTATTAATGAATAGCTATCATGCTATTTTTTTTAAGTGTAATACCTGATATTTATTAATTCTATGGAGTGTAACTAAGCTTACCATAGTGGTTTAGGCTATGCTTTTGAAACTTTAATTTAGAAGTTTTGTAATGTTTGTGAAAGGGAGTTTGCCATGATATACTGATGGGTTATGGCGCCCAGAAATGTCTAGATTTGATGTGACGTCTTGAAATTGCATGATATTTGGTGAAATAAAGATTGCATAAAAACACAAGAGTTAATTAATTAGTAGCTAGTCTGTGATTTAATGAGAAAGTTTTGAGTTAGTGTCGTATGTAAGAAAGAAAAAGTAACAAACGTTTGGCTAATAATGATTTAGATGTTGAGCTTGTCCAGTGGAAGTCTATTTCACAGTAAGGCACTGACTGTATCGATTGATGTGATTCCTTTTTTTAAAAGAGTCATTTGAATACCGTTATTTTTCTTTAGTTTTGTACAGTGTAATACACGTTTCTTAATTGATTTACAATCCTCATTGAGGCCTTTTCACATATGCGATTTGCCAGTAGACATTTTATTATGATTTTAGTACCCAATGTAAATAAATGTATATGTCACTACGGCAATTTTATTTCTGTTTTGCTTTTAATAGTTGAAAGTATGGTACTTATGACACCTGTTATAATTTGACTTGGTTGCCTGCGTTTAGCGGTGAGGATTATGTCCCTTTGGTATCCTGAGGCACTTCGGCCTTTGCTGCTTTCGCAATATTCGACTTAATTGATGTGTTGTTATACAACACCCAGTTAGTGTTAGAAACCGATCGGTGCCGCAGCATTTAGTATTTCAGTTCCATTAATAAAAATCATCACGCCTTTTAAACACAAGTACATTAAATAGTTTTGATTAATGTCATGAGGAATACCTAATTCTGACATGGATATGTCTTTGCGTGTCTAGTAATGCAAAACTATCGAGATTTTTTTAAACAAGTATATTAAATAGTGTTGGTTAATACCATTAATCAATTTTTAGACGGAATTCCAAGATACGCCTTTTTCTAACGTGTTACATCCTAAATATATACTTACAAAAATCTTCCTGTTGCGATAAATGAAATAGAATTCTCGTTTTTCTTCAGTTCAATAGTCTGGCAAAAACCACCAACTGGATCCGAAAGGATAGAAAGTCCAATGCCATTCCTCTTCAACACAAACCATTTTTCTCCGAACTGTAAGAAATTAGGTTAATGAATTATTATTGAATTTCATATGAGAAAAAAAACAAAAAACAAAACAACAACAGGGGAACTCCTAATGTACCAAAAAATAACGCTGCAACGGTGAATTTTTGTAAATGGTTATGTGGGTAACATATATCTACACACCTATTCGTATTTTCTACCTGTACAGCACTCTGGCAACACATCTCCAAAACGGCCAGGTCAAAGACTCCTGACGTTCATGCACAGCGATCCCTAATCTACAATACTGTTCATATCAGAGGGAGTGCTACCAGAGTAGGTTTAACAATAAATATATTATTTCCGTACGTGCAAGTTATGATTAGGGAATGAGATTACTTTTGTTCTTCTAGTTTCTTTCAGGATTCACGAGCAACTATATTTCTTAAAACACTGTTGTGTTTATTGAGATATTGTTTATCTCAAGATATACTGTTGTGTTCATTGATATATTGTTTATCTCAAGATATACTGTTGTGTTCATTGAGATATTGTTTATCTCAAGATATACTGTTGTGTTCATTGAGATATTGTTTATCTCAAGATATACTGTTGTGTTCATTGAGATACTGTTTATCTCAAGACATATTTTGGTGGTAAAAATATCTTCACGTGGTATTTCAGTGGGAAACAAAGTGTAAGTTTATAGTAATAAAAACGACGATAAATCAGATGTATTTTTTCTGCGAAAACTTACAAATGGGAATTAGCAAATGATACTATATGACTAATTCCTTTTTTTTTTCTTTTACAAAATAAAACTTTATTTTGCACCTTTGTGAAAATTTGTAACCAAAACAGTGAAAAACATTTTGCAACATATGCAAAAATTCACACACACACACACACAAACAAACTGTTTTATTCGTGAAAAGTACGTATTACGTTTGTGCATTAACAACTGAAAATAATGATTTGGTTTGAAAAACAAAATAAACTTTAATGCTGATTCCATTTAACCTTTTTTTTTCTAGTAATGATTATAAATATGCAAATGATTTAATATAGGTTGATATTTCTCAACTCAAAAGCTCAGGTTTGCTGAAGAAACAATGAAAAAATAAAGTACTCAAAACTCCTGTGTGGCTAGCATAACTGTTTTGTCATCCGTGGGTTATCTACTCTATGTTTGCTGATAGGATCGAACCCCAAATTTTAATGTTATAAGGATTGAAGATTAACGAGCCATAGGAGGACTCCTGTGTCATAGTGGTGATGGTAAGCTTGCTATAATATGCATTTAGCCATGTATGAATAGACAGAAACATCGTTTTTAAAGTGTGCAATTAGTGAAGCTTGTATATATACAAGTATTAATGGGTTACATTAATGCTGAGCGGCGGCTGATAGACGTGCACGTATGGATTAATATATAATTATTTAAAAATGTTAGTTATAAAAGTATTTGTTAAACTTGTACCCAATCATGGCCACGGTAGTGTTGATTAGACCTGCAATTAGTCATACATATTCAATTAGTCTACATTAAATCACAAAATCAAGAATCTGGCTTATGAATACATTGTATTAGTGTTTGTTAGTCTGTATCAGTTACAAATCTTCATACAGACCGCACTTTTGTTTGCTTCAGCGTTCTATGAATCAACAAACAGATCTACATACATCTTTTGACAGTCTTTGTTTAATCTCAAACCTTTACCCTTAAGTTAGAAATAGATAATTCTTGTGCTTGTTACAGTCAAGAGTGAGTCTGGGTAGGACGTAACCCAGTGGATAGGGTAGCGGACTGTGAATCCGAGAGTCCAGGATTCAGGTCCATTTGCTGCAAAATCTAACTCTACAATCTGGAGCCATGGGTGCGTTATAAAAATGACGATAAGTTCCTACTTTTTAATCAGACAAGAGAAACTAAAGTGCTGGCGATAAGAGCTGATACTGACTGCCTTCACTCTAGTCTGTTAGTTCATTAAACAGCGAATTACAAGCATATCAGTTTAAACTAAATATAAATGTACATTAACGTTATTTTATGATATATTTATAACAAAATAAGTTACTGATCGCGACCTTCTCTAACTTACCTTATTAATATCAAAGTCTTCGACGGGCGTACCTGTCGGGCAGTTAAAAATGGTTGTTTGGCAATTTGCTATCCTGAACCCGCAGGTTAAGAGAAGTAAAACAACTGAGTACCGTAGCATGTTGAAACGTTTCTTTAGTCTGCAGGATCACGGAAGAATTGACCAGTTTATATAGAAAGCTGGTTTATTAGACTCACTCTGGATCAAATACTATGCCATCAACATTTCTCTTCTTATCTAACATCTAAACTCTAGAGCTTCCTGGTTCACTCGGCGCAAGCAAAGTCATTGGCATTTTATAAAACTAACGAAAACATATTATTCTTTGCCTCGAATAAACGTTACCTAGTAGCCTCAAGTTCAATGTCATTTTTCATTTGGCCTAAAATGCTCTGTAGCTGGTTTTCGATGATCAGAGAAGGAATGAGTGTTTTACCTTATGCTTATAAATACAAATTACACAATCGAACTTTCGTCATACAACAGTGGAGATCACAAATCTTCTAGATAATATGTAGATCCTAACCCATCTGTTAAAAAAAAAGTGAGCTAAGAATTGGTGCTTTCAAAAGTTAAATAAATATCTATACATATTACAAATATTTATGATTACCCGGTATGTAAAGTATTTGTTATTTAATATTCATGAAAACCTAAACGAATGTTCACATTCAGTTTAACAGCCGTTCTTAAGTGTGTAATAAATGTATAACAATTGTCTTGCAAAGAGTGTCTGTTAGGCGTCACTATTATATCAAGATCTTGTATTTCTGACGGTGTCACTGTTTAATGCTTGAACTATTATTACTGAGAATCCCTACGTAAAACGGCTTTGATATATCTCTGACTGCCTTAATCTAAATCTTTATTTCAAAGTGCAGTTCACTTAGTAGTAATACTAACGGTATTTTGAACAGGCGTGAATATATAAAAATTTGTTGTCATGTAATTCTTTAAGAATTCAGTAAATATAACTACCCAATAGTGCCTAGGTAGGTAGTAATATAACTACCCAATAGTGCCTAGATAGGTAGTAATATAACTACCCAATAGTACCTAGGTAGGTAGTAATATAACTACCCGATAGTGCCTAGATAGATAGTAATATAACTACCCGATAGTGCCTATATAGGTAGCAATATAACTACCCGACAGTGCCTAGGTAGGTAGTAATATAACTAACCGATAGTCCCTAGGTAGATAGTAACATAACTACCCGATAGTGCCTAGATAGGTAGCAATATAACTACCCGATAGTGCGTATGTAGATAGTAATATAACTACCCAATAGTGCTTAGGTAGATATTAATATAACTACCCGATAGCGCCTAGGTAGGTAATAATATAACTACCCAATAGTGCCTAGGTAGGTATTAATATAACTACCCAATAGTGTCAAGGTAGGTAGTAATATAACTACCCGATAGTTCCTAGGTAGGTAGTAATATAACTACCCAATAGTTCCTAGGTAGGTAGTAATATAACTACCCGATAGTCCCTAGGTAGATAGTAACATAACTACCCGATAGTGCCTAGATAGGTAGCAATATAACTACCCGACAGTGCCTAGGTAGGTAGTAATATAACTACCCGATAGTCCCTAGGTAGATAGTAACATAACTACCCGATAGTGCCTAGATAGGTAGCAATATAACTACCCGACAGTGCCTAGGTAGGTAGTAATATTACTACCCGATGGTCCCTAGGTAGATAGTAACATAACTACCCGATAGTGCCTAGATAGGTAGCAATATAACTACCCGACAGTGCCTAGGTAGGTAGTAAT
>NW_013674177.1:30078-31217 GCF_000517525.1 Limulus polyphemus | reverse complement strand
ACACTGCTAAATTAGGGACGGCTAGCGCAGATAGCCCTCGTGTAGCTTTGCGCGAAATTCAAAAACAAACTAACAATGCCGACAGAAAGTACGAGTTGTGATATCGAAATGACAATAATCTTAAAAATAAAACTTTTTCATTTATACTATAAATTTTCCAATTTGTAAAAGCAAAACATAATCATAAAGAGGTCCTACATAGAAACGATACTCCGCGCAACGTCACGTTTATTTTCTACTTCTCGGTAAATATCTTGCCTCTGTGAAACAATGGCAGTTAAGTAAGGATGCTGAAGCTGACTTTCAATAAAGCTGCCCCCAGTTATCTGAGAAGTTAAAATATCTGATAAAAGACCTAATACTTTTTTTATTTGTAGTAATACCTTAACAAAAGTTCAATTTGAATTTCAGGTTTTATATTGATATAATGTTTTACATCTCTAGCGAGACATTTCGTCTTGTTAAAAATATTATTTTGTGATGTAGAAAAGATCTACTTTCCAATGTTTCGTTTCTTCATTGAATGAATTCACTTTTTTAAACTTTTGTCTATCCTTCAATTCATTTAAAGGGACTAAGTCTGATTCGATAATCTTTTTTTGGGGGGGGGTGTTGGGGTTAGGTTCTGTATGTTTGTATAGGTAGCCTAGCGGTTAGCGTTCCAGGCTGCGAATCCGAGGGTCCAAAGTTTGCGTTATTTACCGAAAACAAAATGTGTGTGTTTTTCTTATAGCAAAGCCACATTGGGCCATCTATCTGTGTCCACCAAGGGGAATCAAACCCCTGATTTTAGCGTTGTAAATCTATAAACTCTCCGTTATTGGGCCACAGTTGTGTTATAAAAATACCGGTAACATTTCACTATTCGAATAGATAGCCCAAGAGTTGGGGTGGGTTTTGTTGATTAGTTGCCTTCCCTGAAGTTTATCAGCTTGAAATTAGGGACGATTAGCTCATATGACCCTTGTGTAGCTTTGCTTGTATATCAGAACCAAAACAGAATTTTCCAACAATGCTACTCAAAATATTATCCTTTTATAATTATGAAATGATTAACAACACCCACCACTAACTTTTAGAATAATGACCAAATAATGGAATTTGACAGTTACTTCTATACTGTTACGACAATGCAGGTC
>NW_013674177.1:26998-29123 GCF_000517525.1 Limulus polyphemus | reverse complement strand
AAATTTTCGACGCTGAGTTTTATTTTAAATAACAATTATTGTATAGATTTATACTATTTTTCATTTTTTGTTATTTAAAAGCTAATAAATAAGAATAAATATTCCTCATAATCTCTTCAATTTATTATTTCCTAAGAATAGTTTTTATTTTGTAATATTTAGATATTCTAGTTAGCATTCTGTACATTAGAGCAACCACAATTTTCTGTTTTAAAAGTAATACGATGTATTAAGTTCATAGTGTTGCGTCAGCGAGGTCACGTGACTAGTATCACGCCACGTCCTTCTCGAACCTTCGTGAATTGTCTGGAGACTACTAGATATGTGTTAGTCTTGTATATATAAGAAGGTCACAACGTGACGGAACAATGTGTAATTGAACTGCAGTCAGAGAGAATATTGTTGAGCACGTGAGAAGTTCGTTGTGAATTATAGCATTTGTTATAGAGTGACTGTTGAAATTAAGTGTATCGCAAAGTTGTATTCAGAGGGTTACGTCTCCGTTCGTTAGTTAATTTTCTGTAAATTCGTTCCGACGAAACTTTAGCGACACAAGTCCTTTCTTAAATAAAACTGGTTTATTCTAATACTTTATATTTTCAAATTCCTCATTTTGTTAAGGAGCTGTAGTTCGATTAAACTGTTTGCTGAGAAAAACATTTCATAGAGTTAAAGAGCTCCAAAAACATTTATAGAGTATTAAGTATTTTTATTATTTTCATTTAATTCTCACGTGCTTTGTTCGAAAACCAGTATAAAATATTATATAAATAAAATATAGCAATAACTTCCTACAGTCTAGCCCTATCTTACTGGTTGGATCAAGTCTATGAGGCCCGCATCGCTTCTTGGGGACCCCAAAATAATTAACAGCACTAGTTAAAAAACGAAATGAAAATTTTATTCACGATCTCCATGGAGTTATTTGCGCCACTGCTAATCGCATCAATTCGGCAATTGCGTATCTTCGGTCACTGATTTCTCGACCCACAATGCTTAGTTCTTCTCATGAAATTGGGTTTACTTCTTCTCATGAAAGTAGGCTTAGTTCTTCTTATGAAAGTAGGCTTAGTTCTTCTTATGAAAGTAGGCTTAGTTCTTCACATGAAATTGGGTTTACTTCTTCTCATGAAAGTAGGCTTAGTTCTTCTCATGATAGTGGGTTTACTTCTCATGAAAGTAGGCTTAGTTCTTCTTATGAAAGTAGGCTTAGTTCTTCTCATGAAAGTGGGCTTAGTTCTTCTCATGATAGTGGGTTTACTTCTCATAAAAGTAGGCTTAGTTCTTCTTATGAAAGTAGACTTACTTCTTCGTATGAAAAAAGGCTTAGTTTTTATGAAAGTAGGCTTAGTTGTTCTCGTGTAAGTAGACTTAGTTATTCTCATTAAAGTAGATGCTCCTATATAAAGTCTGAGAACCGATGCAGAGACTCGTATAAACATATCTTAATCAAATTAAAGACGGTCAGTTCGAAACATAAACTTCCATATCAAGAAAAAACGGCGACACATGCTAATTATAACTGTGTACATGGTTATTTACTCGATAAATAACAGCATGAGCATTCCATACCAAATCAAACGTTTTGACAATTCATATTGGCATTTTCAACAATAACAGCACCTTATGCGATACATGGACTAAATGGTGGATTCTAGGATTCGGGAATATTCATCCCTAGTTTAGAAATTCTGACCAGAAGGAAATAAAACAGACAACATCACTTACAGCTTATCATGCGGCGAGATTAAACGTTACTTAATAAATAAATAATAACGCCTCACAGATGAAAGTACAGATTGTATACAGCAGCATATCGTGGCTCTAAACTTGGGCCATCCGATACGAAATCCAGCATGATATTACTAGGTCACGCGCTTGATAAAGCTTTTTTAACATTGAAATTTCAACTGGATTATACATTCTTAAATAAACCGTTGTTTCAAAGTCTGTTGATTTTTTTTACCTCTGATCTTATACCATTAAAGAAACGGCATCTGGTTTGATAAAAATATGTAAATCTAGACAACTATCAAAAGGAAATAAAAATAAATCACACATCGACAAGTATATATATATATATAACTACACTACAGGCTCAACATCGAGCATTGAAAGCTTTAAA
>NW_013674177.1:25258-26988 GCF_000517525.1 Limulus polyphemus | reverse complement strand
AACAATCAAAAGGAAATAAAAATAAATCACACATCGACAAGTATATATATATATATAACTACACTACAGGCTCAACATCGAGCATTGAAAGCTTTAAATAAGAAAAACATGCATATCTAATAACTGTTCCAATATTTAGTTTGTTCCGGATCATCTGGCTAAAGCTTATTATTTAGAATAATTTGAAACTAAGCAGTCCATTACCCTTCTCCTGTGAACGAACAGTTTCCCGTCTTCCAATGTAACATATTAAACAACTTTCCTGATAACACAGAAAGCTTCACTGATAAACATTTCGCTTGCTTCCGATGTAAAGTTTTTTTTTTACCCAACATTTCCCCTTCTTCCTAACTACCAGTAAGTTTCTCGACTCCACAGATTTTCGTCTTTCAATACAAAAGAAAGTTCAGTTGCAGCATACTCACCCTTTTTAGCCGCGACGTAGCTGCCCAGTAGTTTTTTTTTTTTTAACTTCAAACTTTTAGCTCATAGCTCCGTCATATATTGATCGATTTGAGATCTAATGCCAGTTTTGGACTCAGCAGGTCAAAGCCTTTCGATTGATGTATTTAACCACGCCCAAGATCTCATAGACTAGTTTACTCTAATAATGTCTATAAGACTTTGAAATTGAGGGTAGGCTGGTAGAGAACCTGACGAGTAATAAAATCGAATCGCGTAAATGTGCGCCCCTTGTTTGGTGTTGCTGGCGCACAAAAATATAGCTAATAAAAATTAAAAGAAAAATGCTCTCATAGATAAATTTACTCTCATGCTGCCTAAGAGAATTTCAAGTGCCACGGCTATTGAGGATTCCGCCTTTTTTCTATGAGAAAACTACGTAGTTGACATCTGGTCTGGTTGAATCTTATGTTATTTTTTTCAAAACAGCGACATCTAGTGAGGTATACATGGTTTACTAGCTACTTTGTCTAGTCGTCTTTTCCGTCTGTTTTTATATTTTGAAAATTAAAACAACAATTAAATAAGGACTTAAAACAAACTTCGTATTTATTTATAAGAATTAATGTAAATCCGTTTCCATTATCTGAATATTATTATGGGTTTATGCAAATTACAACCATACGTAGTACGTAAAAAATATCACAGAAATATATATTAAGACACATATCTAGACTAAAATGTAATGTGTTAAAAACGTTAGAGATAACGATTTTCCACTAATAATTAGCTCTAGGTTTAGATAATTATACTCTTCCGAGATACGGATTTAATTTATCACCTATAGTTTTAGTTTAACCTAATCTTCAGTGATTAGCTAAAGCCTTGGATTAAATATAATCCCGTGGATTAAGAAATTGCCCGATAAAACCTTGGATTAATCCTACTCCTCCGGAATGAGGATTTGTCACAAATTATTAGCTAAAACCTTAGATCAATCTTACTCCTCCGGAATGAGGATTTGTAAGAAATTATTAGCTAAAACCTTAGATTAATCCTACTCCTCCGGAATGAGGATTTGTAAGAAATTATTAGCTAAAACCTTAGATTAATCTTGCTCCTCCGGAATGACGATTTGTAAGAAATTATTAGCTAAAACCTTAGATTAATCCTACTCCTCCGGAATGAGGATTTGTAAGAAATTATTAGCTAAAGCCTTAGATTAATCCTACTCCTCCGGAATGAGGATTTGTAAGAAATTATTAGCTAAAGCCTTAGATTAATCCTACTCCTCCGGAATGAGGATTTGTAAGAAATTATTAGCTAAA
>NW_013674177.1:20556-24464 GCF_000517525.1 Limulus polyphemus | reverse complement strand
ACGATAAACTCCTTCAGCATGGGTTATTCCTAGTGATGGTGACAAACTAACAACCGTTTAGTAAAGGCTGTAGAACGATAAACTCCTTCAGCATGGGTTATTCCTAGTGATGGTGACAAACTAACAACCGTTTAGTAAAGGCTGTAGAACGATAAACATGGGTTATTCTTCACGATAATGAAGGTTATTCTCTTACAGAAATGTTGAGCTTTGTTCTTAGTTCTCCCATTTCGGAATTATCTATATTTTTCAAAGAAGTAAAGATGAAACATTTAACCAATAATTTAAATCGTTTTAGACCTTCCTGGTGTTACAGACCGTTTTACTTATAATATATAGTTCTAGTTCTTGAGAACAAACTAGTGTTGTTCTTTATCTCCATTAAAAGTCAGTGTTGTCTTAGCAACAAGAATTAAAAAAAAATTACAAACTTTTCTTCTGTGCAGTTAAAAGTTCAGATGTCGTGACATTTTCGTCGCTGTTATTTATAACTAACGACTAAATTATCAACTGCTTCGTCCACTCACTTCGATCGACCTGTTAAACGCGTACATTGCTGTAATTTCATTAGGCTTAGCTTTATAAGAAAAAAAAAAGAAGTAATTTTGTTTGTTTGTTGTTGAGCGCAAAGCTACACAATGGGCTACCAGTGCTGTGCCCAACACGGGTATCTAAACCCCGTCGTTAGTGTAATAAGCCTTCAGATTTATCACTGAGCCACTAGTGGAATCCAGTTTCTCAAAACCTGTTTTCAGTTTTAAGAATCAATGCGTTAAGTTTAATGTAATATACAATATAATAGTTGATTAGTTAGTTTGTTTGTTTGTTTTTGAATTTCGCGCAAAGCTACACGAGGGCTATCTGCGCTAGCCGTCCCTAACTTAGCAGTGTAAGACCTAGTGATCACCACCCACCGCCAACTCTTTGACCAACGAATAGTGTGATTAACCGTCACATTATAACACCTCCACGGCTCAAAGGGTGAGCATGTTTGGTGGGACGGGGATTCGAACCCGCGACCGTTAGATTACGAGTCGAGTGCCCTAACCACATGGTCATGCCGGACCTTAGTTGCTTAGTAACGGGGAAATTATATTTGAGAGCCAGAACTTCCACACGTGAAGGATAGTGTCTGATAGTGTCACCAGGAGTTCCACACAGGAAGAATAGTGTCTGGTAGTTTCATCATGAGTTCCACACAGGAAGAATAGTGTCTGATAGTCTCACCAGGAGTTCCACACAGGAAGAATAGTGTCTGGTAGTTTCACCAGAACTTCCACATGTGAAGAACAGTGTTTGAGAGTCTCACCAGAACTTCCACACGTGAAGAGTAGTGTCTGGTAGTTTCACCAGAACTTCCACATGTGAAGAACAGTGTTTGAGAGTCTCACCAGAACTTCCACACGTGAAGAGTAGTGTCTGGTAGTTTCACCAGAACTTCCACATGTGAAAAACAGTGTTTGAGAGTCTCACCAGAACTCCCACACGTGAAGAGCAGTGTTTGGGAGTCTCACCAAAAGTTCTACATGTGAAGAGCAGTGTTTAGCAGCCTCACCAAGACTTCCACACATGATAGATAGTGTCTGGAATTCTCACCAAGACTTCCACACGTGACACATGGTGTCTGGGAGCCTCACTTCAAGTTTAAAAAATACCAGATATTCAATGAAATATTGTGTGGCGTCTTCGAATTTATAATGCATCTAAGCTCTAGAAATGATATACAAATTGATGTGAATAACTTTTAAAGAAATATAATTTTTATTTCTTAAATGACAAAACACCCTATATATATATATAAATTCTATATCTTTTAAAACATCTTATTTAAAGTGGTTCTGAGCACTGAGTTATATGTTTATAATTAACATACCTTGATTCACTGGCAATATATATCATATGCTAATGCAAATTTGCTTTCATTTGCATTGGAATTCCTCGTAATTACCAAATAAGCTAAGGAGAACACGTTTATCAATATTTAAATACTTACAGACTCAGTGATGACACTTTAATGAAATTTTACACACATAAACACACACACACACAAAAACGGACTTATTAATTTCCCCCTCATATTTATAATACATAACGCAAGCGTTAGGAATTCTTGAAAATAAAACTGAAATTGGGTAGATGTTTTCTTTGTTTGTTTTTTAAACACAAAGCTACATAATTGGCTATCTGTGGTATGACCACCGCGAGTGTTAAAGACAGGTTTTTAGCGTTATAAACCCTCAGACTTACCGCTGAGCCACCAGGGGGCAGAGTCAGATTTACAATAAGAAAAATGTCGTTTTAATCCTACAACGCTTATGTCATTTCTTATATATATATAACCTTATCAATGTTAAACTCACACATTTAGGTAGAGTTTAACAAAAGGGAAAAAAACAATAAGGGAAAAAAACTCTCTCGTGCTTTTGAATAGATATAATAAATTCTGAAAATATGTAATTTAAAAAAAAAATTAAATTTGATAAAGTTAACTGTCCATACGAGCGTGTTTTCCCAATACAGCAGCAAACTTTCAAGATAATTCTTAATATTCCTCTTAGCGAAAAATGTCAATTGTAATAATAATAAGAAAACACAACAATTATCAAACAGCATATTTTGGATTGGAACAAAAGTTTCAAGTTGAAACAGCGTAACATACGCGAAGGATCAAAGCAAATAAAATAAAATTTGTTTGAAAAAAAAAACAACACACACACACAAAGTAACTTGTAATTCAAGTCAAACTTGGAAAAGCTGAAAATTGGTTACTTTTTTACTATTCAAGTTGGCGAACAAATACGTTTTCTAAGTAAATAAAACGTGATATTACTCAAGACACTGACTAGGTAAGCACGTTCGCTGCCAATTGATGGGAAAGTCGCTTTCGTTGTGCAATTTGAAGGCAAATTTTCAGTAAATAGCTAATAAATAGCGACACTGACGTCATTTAGATACAATCATGATTTAGCTCATTGAGCAAAGACCACTTACAAAGATCAACATCAAAGATTATAAATGTTCAAGAACATGGAGCTGGTTGTTGTATGTGAGGCTGAATTAGTCTTTCTGGTTTTACAATGTCACTGTTTTTAGTCTTTTCATCACAAATTCTTTGGAAGACAAATACCAGACTCATGTATTTTTAGATCACGTCAGTAGCTGGCCCTCTAAAGAGGAAAGTGTAAGGCACAAAACATTCTGTCAACACAGCGTTGTTTCTTTTCGAAATAGTAGATGTTACAGACGAATAATTTTAGAGTATTATAAGCCAACATGTCTCCACGTTTGTAGATTTAGGAGAATATTCGCCGGGTTTCCTTCAAAGCAGCTATGACCCCACAAGTGTCATCTGTCGTGTCTTGTTGAGGGGTGCTAATGTCTTGTCTTGAGTACAGGGAGCAAGGAGTTCTGTTGGATGAAAGCTGACCATAGTTATCTTCGAAAGAGTCTAGCTGAGAATCTTGACCAGTGAAGATAGGTGATGACTGACTCTCATAAACTTTCCGAAAGTTGAAGTTAGGATTACACTCATAGGCCGTGGGGAACTGGGAAGAAAACGACGATGGCTCTGATGAGTCGACTTCTGGATAAGAAATAGTTATGCTATCTTTCAGTGCATGCTCCATCATGGTTGAGTCTGGATATTCTTGTTGAGGAGAGTAATTACTGTTGGAAACTTGATAATGTAGATAACGCGATTGTGGTGTCAATGGCGTGGGGCTGCATGCTTGACCTTGTTGGACCGAAACATTTTGAAATGAAGAATGGGCTTCTTGGGTGTACATGGACAAAAAGCTGTTTTGACGTTCCAGTGCACACGATGGACGACGTGTGTCCTGACATGATTTGATCACTTGTGAAGAGGAGTTTCGTGGGTATGATGAATAAAAATGTGTTTGAGTGGTTTC
>NW_013674177.1:11615-20352 GCF_000517525.1 Limulus polyphemus | reverse complement strand
CATGATGGACGACGTGTGTCCTGACATGATTTGATCACTTGTGAAGAGGAGTTTCGTGGGTATGATAGAATAAAATGTGTTTGAGTGGTTTCATTAGAATAATTCGCGTTTTCTAATATTAAATCCCGCAGATTAGGGCTGGAACCACCCAAACCATGGCCAATCCCTTGATGTATTTGGTTTTGAAATGGAGGCTTTATATCCTGAAAAAAACTAGAAGAATCGCTAAATTTGGCCACCAACTGACCTACTGGGTTCTTTATCTTATGTTTTTCTTTCAGTGCATTTCGAAGTACGAAACTGTCAAGTTCTGTTTCAACTGGAGACATTTCAGGAGTAGGAAGAGATTGGATGGAATCGAGACCAATATTAGTCAATTCGGTATATTCATGGATCCGATATCGTTCTATCCTTCGTGCTGGAACCTCAGAACATGGACTCCCATGAGGAGAGGAATCGGGAGTTTGAACTCCACCTAGTTCACTTGTTCTTAAAGTTCGTGGTCCTGTTGAAAAGGAAGAAATGTCAGTGGTAACCGGGTAATAAAAAGAATAACCATTTTTATAGTTTGGCAATCCTGTTATGGACGGATTCTGGGTTGGAGAGCTCGAATTTGTTCCTTTTCGAGCTCCTCGTTTGGAATGCTGTTTCCGTCGACGTGGTCTGTACTTATAGTGTGGAAAGTCATGCATGTGTTGAACTCGAAGCCGCTCCGATTCTTCAACATAGGGCCGTCTGTCCTGGGGTGTTAGACTGCGCCATTTCTTCCCTGTAAGAATAAAACCCATCATGTAATTAAATCAATAATTTGTTAATTCAAATTAACGACTTGTTTACATACCGTACACTATCAGAGGAGTACACTGGCTGCCTCATAATGAATAATATTATGTTATTACCTACCCAGAGTAATGAACAGACTAAAGGAACTTTCCAATATCACTCATTACCTATGCCCTTATGGTTCTGATACTAGCAGTGGGAACAGTACAGGTGCCCATGCTGTAGCTTTGCACTTAAGAACAAAACAGTATGTTTTTTAACTTAAATTACATAGGAAGCCCACACAGTAATTAGACAGATAAATTTCAATACTGATAGTATATTCGTTTATTTTTGTCTGTGTGTGAGGGACTCAGGTGGTATTAGGGAACAGAGTTATGGGCCTTTCCTCCCATTTCCTAACATTACCCTTTCATGGTCCAAACGTTCAGTTTACGTTGCTATGCTAAAATCATATATTATCAAAAACAAGCAATACGTTGTTGGAATGGAATAGTCTGAAAATACGAGTAAGCAGTAAGAAGTAATCAAGGTCTGCAATGCATGATCTTTCGATAACTCATGTAAAAAATGTGTCGGTTGAGTTTGAGTAAAAAATCAGTTTTAATCACCACAATAAACTAGACACTTTTTTCGTTGGCTACTTGAAATCTTTTGGTGCTACCCATGAATAAAATAAACCTTTCCTAGTGTGATGTAGGTAATTATTCGACACTTGACTGCAACCAATAGTAACAGCTGGGTACCACTCAAGGTCAGAGAAGAGGGGTGTCGTGAGGACTGGTTGAAAAACTCTCAGTCCCTGATTTATATTATTTTGTCCCACTAATCTTTTCATCTAGTAGTATGGTTATATTACAAGCAAGTTAATGCTCCTCTTCACAGACTCCTGCACAACTTCCGGTTGCCTGGTTACTAATTAGTGGGGAAAGTAGGCTTAAGGCTGGAACACTAGTTGTTAGTCGTAATAAAAGGAGGATAAAGTTTCCTGCTGATAATAACAATTATTTTGTTGCCTACCTACCTTAATCACCCTGTCAAAACGTATTTCATTCTCGGTTTAACTTCCCACAGCATATAAACTTACAAAATAGCCATTGGTAGTCCTATGACTACTTTCTTATGAAGCAGGGGGAAACATGATTTATAAAAGCCAAACACTGTTGTTGTTGTTGTTTTTTTTTAATTTTTCACTGCTGTAAGTAGGTGGAATATTTTGCCAAACTTGAATCAATAAACGTTTCGTTAAAGCTTGTTTAACTGAACGTCCTCTTTTACAGGTAAGTAAGACTTTGCTTTTATATCCTAAATTTTTGCCTGTTAACTCTCGAACTACCCAACTGTTTTAATATCGTTTATTATCCAAAAGCAGGTGCTTCATCAAAAGAGGTGATTTGTTCAATGGGTGGTCATTGGCTTTCCAACAGCACGAGGTCTTGGGCTAACCTTTATGACAGAAAACAGAAAATATCGTTCTAAAATTTTAGTTTCACACGTAACATCCAAACTTCACAGGACTACAGTACTTTTTTACGTGTTTAGACTTTTCAATGTGCATTTCACACAAGGCAACTTAAAATTACCTACTTGTTCTTATATCGTTCACTACCAGTGGGGTCCACACATGTGCGTCACATTTATGTGTACAACACTTGGTGTAAAGAATTGCCCCAATAACTGCAGAAGTAATTCTTATTTTACGTAAATAATAGTCGACCCCTTCACCCCAACAGCAGTTAGTGGGAGTAAATACCATACTAATGGTATTTATGTTTAGAATTTTATATGACTCGAATGTTATTAAGGACCCTTATCTAAAAAACTCATGGACCACAAGAAATGTGTTACATAAATACTTTGGGAAAAATGTGTTGAAAGTCCGTGAAAGCAAAAAAAAAAACCCTATCGATAATTATTGAGTTGACATCTGAGATTCTGAGCATAATAATAAAAATGATAAACAAACTTAGAAAATTAACGGTTTTTAACAACACATAAAAACGGCATTTTCAAATATCCGATCACGATTAAATAGCTATAGCGAAAATCAAATCCAGTTCTAGCAAGTTAAATTATAGTTGCTTAGAAACTAACTTCTTGTTATTCTTTTCATATGATCGTTCATGTTCAATATTTTTCAACAGTTTTTATTTGTTTTAGTTAATAGTGGTGTGGGATTTTGGAATGAACATTTTTTTGTTTAGTTTATGAAAATTGAAATTAGAACTTTTTTACCTGAACATCACCTTATGCGCACGCGTGCTAAATACCTCGTTACAGATCCCTAGGATTCAAGTTAATCCACCCCAAATTTTAATCTACTGACCAGAAGGAAGGCAGTTAGTAAGTATTATCCGTTTCCTAAGGGCTTTGTCTGGTTCTTTTCACCAATAAAATGACTGGCGCCAAAACAGCTGAATGTATGGAACGTGCTCAGTGGCATCACTGCTCGAACCTTGGACTACTTAACATAAAACAGTGTATTTTTAAAACGACTAAACTTCCTTATAACACCTTAGTTACAAACAACACTCACAAACACGGCTGAAAACAAAACAGAAACCAAACTTCAAACTCCACCCAACACTCCAACATATTCTCACAAAGAAACGTCATCGCACCCTGTTTCCTTAGGAGACTTTTCAAATCTAACTACTGGATGTAATGACCACGAATACATATCATCACCAAAAATCCACCCCTCGACAGAAATTCAAACTATTCCCCCTCTGCTTTATTCAAATTTGAATGTTTTATAATTTCCTAAAACTATTCATTGCATTATTATATTAGTAATTATACTAAATATTGTTCAATTTGTTATTTTCATAGATGTTTACAATGATTACTGTTCATTATCGTACACCATGTTGCTCCAAAGTGTATTCATTTGTACTGAAAGTATGAATTCCACGTGTCATGAAATACGTGAGAATACCACGAGTCAAACTATACATAGCATTAAAGTAGCGGTTTGAACGACGAAAACTGAAACTAGCAAATTATGAGAAGCGTGACAAAAAACACCTGCAGCCTAACGTGAATTTTGTCACGAATATGAAGTCTAGAAATTGCGATTGCTTCACCAACTTTTGAAGTTCCTGTTCAATTAAACTCTTGCCTCACCGTTAAAGTTGAAGTAAACATCCCCTAGTGGACAATAATAAATCCGATTTTTTATCACGAATATTAGGCCTAAGTGTTTATGTATAAACCAGAAAAGGGGGAGAATCTAACTGGTAGTAAAATGAAGTAACGAATATAACTAGAAATGAGGTTTCTGAACCATTCTTTGTCAACTATTAGTGGTGTTTATTTTATATCGGTGGCACATATTAAAAAACGGTTATTTCTGTAATTGAGAAGTTTTTATACTAATCGGAGAATTTCTTGCACGTGATTTTTCAATCCATCTTGTTTCCAACTGTGCAGCATTTTCCGCACTTAGTATCAGACGCACATCACATGTACCAAGCCGTCTACCACATGTACCAAGCCATCTACTACATGAACCTAGACGCCTACCACGTGTAACAAACCGTCTACCATAGGTACAAAACCGTCTACTATGCGTACAGGGTCATCTGCCACATGTACCAAGCCGTCTACTACATGAACCTAGATGTTCACATATGAACCAAGCCGCTTATGAAATGTACGAGGCCATCTACCACATGAACCAAGCCGTCTATCATATGTATCAAGCCATCTACCAAATGAACCAAGCTGTCTACCACATGTACCAACCCGTCTACCACATGTGCCAAGCCGTCGTCTACCACATGGATCTAGCCATCTACCACATGTATTAAGCCGTCTACACATGTACCAAGCCATCTATAACATGAACCAGGACATTTACCACACGTACCAAGCCATCTACCACACGTACTAAGCCGCATATTAACGACCAATCAATCAGCCTAATACATCGCTAAGAGTAAAATGAAATAACATTAATTTTAAAGATAACGAAAACTCTCCCTCAATCTGACAAACAGAAAGCAGAATTAATACGTAAAACAAGGTATCCTTCGAAACTCCTAAATACGTAAACTGAAGTCTTTTTCGTAAACTCAAGTTATAAAGTACATGTAGCACGATATTGTTCATTGTCACAATACACATACCGAAAAATATGAAAATGAAAAACATCAAATCATGAATTGAAGAATCAAGAAACACGAAGTTAAACAGTAAAAAAACAAAGGTAAATTGATCCCGACTATTATTGGTCTATCAGGAACAAATTAAATGACGCTGTGTGTCTTCTTAAAACCTCGTTTGCCTTCAGTAATTCGTGCAAAGCTATTCAAAGTCTATGAGCGTTAGCCATTTCTTAATTTTAGCCGTGGCATAACGGCTCATAGAAAGGCTTTGAGTTGTTTTTTGTTTTTTTTTATTCAAGTACAAATGTTTAGCTCATAGCTTCGTTATCTCTTGGCGGAATTGAGATCTAATTACAGTTTTGGACTCAGGAGGTCAAACCCTTTCGATTGATGTATTTGACCACGCCCAAGGTCTCACAGATTAATTTACTCTAATCCTGCCTAAAATAATTCTAAATGCCGCGGCTGTTGAGGATTCCTCTTGTTAGCTATTAGACTCACTGCGGCAACTCCTATCTGACCGAATAGTGGGATTTGACCATCACCCTTATAACGCACGCATGACATCATGTACGGAGATGTTCTTTGTATTCTTTCTTAATCGACCACCCTTACCCGTTTGACGCTCTTATTTCTAGTGGTTTAAGCTGTTTGATGTTCTTGACCACCTTTCTTTCCCTACTCAGACTGAGCGTGTATTTTAAGTTCAAAAGAGGCGTTATCATCACAAGCGAAACTAATCGCACTTAAGGACCACCCGGCTAATAACATTAAAGCCCTGCCGCACTGAGCACCCGGATGTTGCAAGGAAAAAAAAAAAAAAAAGGTAATAATTAAAGCATGCAAGGTGAATAAATTAGTAATACATACGTGTAGACTCTCGAGCACACATATTCACACACGAAGCGCACGCGCAGATTCAGAAAGAATCTTAAATAAGAGGAATAAGAATTTTATTTCAACACGTAAAAGAAATAGTTAAATAAATAGATAAATGAACATTTTATGGCTTGGAAAAAATTCTATCCTAAACATTTTAATTTTTTCAAACTTCAGCTTGTTGGAAGAGAAATGTCAGGTCTTACGCGTTTCCTTACTTAAATTGAAATTAGATTTACATAGTACAGAAAAGTAGGCCTACCAAACTGAAAGTAAAAATAACAGAATGTCAAATATAAGGAAAGTTGACAACAGCCATTCTTGTAGTACAGAAAAGTAGGCCTACCAAACTGAAAGTAAAAATAACAGAATGTCAAATATAAGGAAAGTTGACAACAGCCATTCTTGTAGTACAGAAAAGTAGGCCTACCAAACTGAAAGTAAAAATAACAGAATGTCAAATATAAGGAAAGTTGACAACAGTCATTCTTGTAGTACAGAAAAGTAGGCTTACCAAAGTGCATCAATTTATAAAGTTAACATATACATTCCTTGATTATAGAAAGCCAATTGTGTTGCAGTCGTAACGTTGGTTTTTATTTGTTTCAACTGATAAAATATTATAGTAAGAGTTTAAATCGCTTCGTATTGTAACGAAATCCAACTTTATCCCCAATTTTAATCAGAAACAACCTCAAGATACACCGAAGGTATGTTATCGCAGACCAGTAAACTTTTGTTACGTATCTGATTGTTTGATAGTTTCCGGTAGAAATTCTTTTCGAGGGACTTCAGCGAAACAAATCCTTTCTTGATTAAAACCAGTTTTTTCTTCCTCGATACAAACTTTTAGTACACAGTAATTCCACAGTCAATACGTTTCTCGTCACTTTAAACTTAACAACTTTTACAATACACGCTATAAATCACAGTGATTCAAACACTTTACTTGCCGTCACTACTGTTCGCTTCTTTAATTATCTCTCGCTGGCTTCTCTGCCAGGCTTATACACTAACAAAGGGGGCGTTCCGAATGCACTCGGGCCTCTTCGATCATTCGAGAAATTTCACGTACGCTACCAGCGCCAAACGCGCTAGCAGCGTCATGTGACTTCCGCTGTCGTAACACTTTGTTTCTAGCTAAAGTCTGAAAACACTTTGTTTTCATAAGCCAGTCATCAAGTATACACCTATTCCAATAACTGATAACAAGAAGTCGGATGAAACAGATATATAAGAAGAGCTATACACGACTTGGAACTGGATAACGGGATTGACTGTCACTCTCAAAACGTACCATAACAGAAAGTGCGGAAAATTCCATCGAGTTACGAACCTCGGACCTTTCAATCCCGTTGCCTGGCATGCTAAACAATAGGCCTTGTTCATAACAAATAATCTTCCTACCAAAACACGATTTGGAACTGAAATGCTAGCTGGACAATATTCTGAAAGCATCAGTTCATGTCATATTATGGTTATTAACAAAAATGAAAACCGAGAGTATTTATATGGTAGGAAAAGTTGAAGGTCGTGAACATTGAACGTTGAGGAAAGTCTTAAAAATTACGTTATTTATGTTTCCCGTTAACTACGATATGGTCAAAACTGGAATGGTAATTAATATTCTAACCTGGAGCAACAAATACAAAGCTTGATTCACAAAGCCATTAACCTTAACATAATAACGAACTTTGTTGTAGTGTTTCACATCCACGGTCTTGCGTTCTGTCGCGTGAATCTTCGAGACTGCTATTAAATAATGATAACTGAACTATACGTTATCTGAATTCTCAATAAATAAAATTAAACTTTCGCATTCTGAAGCGCTTAAACTTTATAATAATTTAGTTTTGCATAATTTATTTAGAAAAATCGACACCATCTTTACGAAGCCATACTATTATCATTGATGTTAAACAGGACAACGAACTGTATTAAATTTTCCTTCCACTATCGGCTGAATTTCCATAAATGTTAGTTACCATAGGAAGACAACGTTTTTAGTCAGTTCAAAAATTCTGAAGAAGACGTGTCGGAAATTACGTACAGATGGCGCCCATTTGTTTTACAGAATTTTTAATATTTCAGTATAGATTTGTACTTTGCAAATTGCGGTCTGTGCTCACGAGCGAGATTCTCTACCTTCCGAATAATATCTGCTAGGCTAACGTGTCTGAAATTAGAATCGGATGGTTTCTGGTTGGCGTCTCGTGGGTGCGCTATGGGTGTTACAGTAAAATATTTACTATTCGTTCTAACAAGAGTAGCCCAAGTACTGGCGATTGATGCTGTTAACTAGCTAATTAGAATAACAGTTCAAAATTAGGGACAGATATGTTTAGAAAACTCTTGTGTAGCTATGTGCAGATAGTTCCTTTATAGCTATGTGCGGATAGTCGTTGTGTAACAATGTGCAGATAGCCCTTGTGTAACTATGTGCAGATAGTCCTTGTGTATCTATGTGCAGATAGTCCTTGTGTAATTATGTACAGATAGTCCTTGTGTAGCTATGTGCAGATAATCTTTGTGTAGCTATGTGCAGATATCTTTGTGTAGTTATGTACAGATAGTCCTTGTGTAGCTATGTGCAGATATCTTTGTGTAGCTATGTACAGATAATATTTGTGTAGCTATGTACAGATAGTCCTTGTGTAGCTACGTGCAGATAGTCCTGGTGTAGCTATGTACAGATATCTTTGTGTAGCTATGTACAGATAGTCCTTGTGTCGCTACGTGCATATAGTCCTGGTGTAGCTATGTACATATAGTCCTTGTGTAGCTATGTACAGATATCTTTGTGTAGCTACGTGCATATAGTCCTGGTGTAGCTACGTGCAGATAGTCCTTGTGTAGCTACGTGCAGATAGTCCTTGTGTCGCTACGTACAGATAGTCCTTGTGTAGCTATGTACAGATAGTCCTTGTGTAGCTACGTGCAGATAGCCCTGGTGTAGCTATGTACAG
>NW_013674177.1:7234-10770 GCF_000517525.1 Limulus polyphemus | reverse complement strand
TGTGTAACTATGTACAGATAGTCCTTGTGTAAGTATGTACAGATAGTCCTGGTGTAGCTAAGTACAGATAGTCCTGGTGTAGCTAAGTACAAATAGTCCTTGGGTAACTATATACAGATAGTCCCTGTGTAGCTACGTACAGATAGTCCTTGTGTAGCTACGTACAGATAGTCCTTGTGTAGCTATGTACAGATAGTCCTTGAGTAGCTATGTACAGATAGTCCTGGTGTAGCTATGTACAGATAGTCCTTGTGTAGCTACGTGCAGATAGTCCCTGTGTAACTATGTACAGATAGTCCTTGTGTAGTTATGTACAGATAGTCCTTGTAGCTACCACATCTTGTGTGAAGAGTTTTCATACCACATTATAATTTATGCATATCATCATCATGCATCATCATCATCATCAGCTACACATCCGTAGATATTCATCAACACCTTCGAGCTTGGACGAACACAGGACGTCGTTCATAACAAAGGTTCATAAACTATCAAATCGTGATTTTACTCTGCCTCAGTTCATTTTCATACAATAATAGAGAAGAGCAGTCCCATAATATTCGTAATTAGTGTTCAATATTTCTCTCAGTTTCAATAAATATTTGTTTATTTGGTTGGGGCTGTTTCGGTGTCTAAGTGTGTTGGATACTTAAAAAAATATACACTTGATCACAAATGTTAACTAGTTTGTTTGTTTTTAATTATGCACAAAGCTACACAAGGGCTATCTGTGCTCTGCCCACCACGGGTATCGAAACCCAGTTTTTAGCGTTGTAAGTCCTGCTGACATACCGCTGTGCCACTGGGGGGCATGGGGGGGGGGCAGTCATCAAAGCAAATGTACACAATAGTTGCAGTGATGTGGACTTTATTTAAATCTCTAGACTCAGACTTCTGGATCTTACTATGAGTGTTGTTGTTTTTTTTTGTTGTTGTTGTTCTAAGGTAAGTTGGTCTATTCTACCGTTTCGTAAATTCTCACAGCAGTACAAGTTGCATACTTGTAACTACACGAAAACAGCATCAAACATTAGAAGTGACTCCTGGGGGTTTGTCTTTGAACATTAGAGTTGTTATCATTATTACAATCATGATAGAAAGATCAGGCAACATTGAGGTTTATGGAAAGTTCATAAACAAATGTGTACAAGAGTATCGGTTGTTGATGTAAGTTGGAACTTATCTCTCCTACCCTTCACAGTAAAGAAGTTTTAGTTTTCGTGCAAGTTGGGGTATTAACTCCACAGTTTCGGTTGTTGATGTAAGTTGGAACTTATCTTTCCTACCCTTCACAGTAGAGAAGTTTTAGTTTTCGTGCAAGTTGGGGTATTACCCCCACAGTTTCGGTTGTTGATGTAAGTTGGAACTTATCTTTCCTACCCTTCACAGTAGAGGGGTTTTAGTTTTCGTGCAAGTTGGGGTATTAACCCCACAGTTTCGGTAGTTGATGTAAGTTGGAACTTATCTTTCCTACCCTTCACAGTAGAGGGGTTTTAGTTTTCGTGCAAGTTGGGGTATTAACCCCACAGTTTCGGTAGTTGATGTAAGTTGGAACTTATCTTTCCTACCCTTCACAGTAGAGAAGTTTTAGTTTTCAAGACATTGCTGGGACATGCTTTCAAGGGCTGAGTAATCAGGATAAATTTTCCACACAAGTGACCATCACAGCACGTTCTATAGATCTTACCCTTTTTGAGATTTAGCTACTGGGTTTTAACGTGACGCGTCCGCTACCTTGACGCACCTGAATGATATCATATGACACCAACTATTGGAAGTCAAACGTCATCATTAAGTTATGTATCACGGACATGAGCAATGGCTACTTTGAACATTGTTAATATACTGGATGGGCAAATGTCGTAATGCATCCTCTGGTGATAATTGTCTTTGCCACCAGAATCGCCTTTCCCATCATCTCATTACCTTAGTTACGAAATATCATAGTTACCTGGATCATATTTGAAATATGGACGGTAGAATAGGCCAACTGATCTTACAATAATCCCATTTCTCTCTCTCTCTCTATATATATATATATATATATATATATACATGTCTTTGTTACTTAGAACAAAAAATAAACATATATGGATACTATCAACTACGTTGGAAAACTGTGGAGTGTGTTTCAATACGAAACTCAACTCGTGTCTAAAAGTACGACTCAAACAGCAATGAAAGTGTAACCGCTACCAAATTTAACCTCCATTTGCATTCCTACAAAAAAAAAGAAAAGAAAATAAACAAAATTTGCTTTTAAACTGTAATATAAAAAGCAGATATCAATATTAAAGTCAACAATGTGCCACAGTAAACACTGTTAAGCACCACATCAAACAGAACATTAATAGAATAAAAACAGATTCCTAATAAATAGACCATGATTGTTGGAAAGGAACACGTTTTTGAAGTTAGTTTTCCTCCAGACCTATACCAGCTATAACATGGGTCGTGAAGCTAATCCGACAACCCGTTAGAGTTAAAGACTGTTAACATCAGGAACTACAATACTGTAGTTTTGTAGTGCCATAACGACGAACGTTTGTTTACGGATTTTATCTTTCACCGTATCTTACTTTGTGATAAAAACTCAGTTTTTCATGAAGTTGTTTGCTCACTAGATGATTTTAGAGCTGAGAACATTTGAGTTCCGATCTTACTTCGGTTACACCGAAACATGACTTTTTTACGCTTTAACTCATTTTTCTCAACTACTTTTATGTATCAAATTACTTGAAGATTCATGACTTGAAGTTAGTCCTGCTATCTGCGGCTGGTGTCCCACGTGTGAATATGTAAACACTGAAGTTAGTCTTGCTATCTTCGGCTGGTGTCCCACGTGTGAATATGTAAACATTGAAGTTAGTCTTGCTATCTTCGGCTGGTGTCCCACGTGTGAAAATGTAAACCTTGAAGTTAGTCTTGCTATCTTCGGCTGGTGTCCCACGTGTGAAAAAGTAAACCTTGAAGCTAGTCTTGCTATCTTCGGCTGGTGTCCCACGTGTGAAGATGTAAACATTGAAGTTAGTCCTGCTAGTCGTCGATTACTACTTTAATTACTTGTTTAGCCGAGTTGTAATAGACAAAAACATAAAATTACTCAGTATGACGCAATGTGTGGACGATATAAGAAATAGGTAATTTGAAGGTTAAGTTCCAAATTAAGTTGCCTTCTGTGAAATGCACATTGAAAAATATAAACATCTAAAAAATAATGTCATCCTACCAGTTTCACTACGAGGTTTGGATGCTATGTGTGAAACACAATTTTTAGAACAACAATATCTGTTTTATATAATCGAGAACAGCCCAATACCTCATGCTGTTCGAAGACCACCCATTAAACAAATCATATCTTTTGACGAAGCACCTGTTCGAGGGTGATAGTTGCAAGACAGGTATTCAGAGCCGTCAGCTAGACTAAACAGAACCCCGAACGACTCTGCGTGTGTGTTTTCTTGAATAAAAGGCGCCATAAGAGTGACTTCGTGATTTGCAATTGCTTCTGGATGCTTTGTTTGTTTGTTTGTTTG
>NW_013674177.1:1683-6272 GCF_000517525.1 Limulus polyphemus | reverse complement strand
CCCACTTCTGGATGCTTCTAAGCTTTATGCTTTGAAGCGAATAAAATAATAATATAAAAAAACAGAGATACGGAGGGTATTTTTATCGCGTGAAAGTGGAACACGTGATGTTGAGATCCTCAGACGCGAGATACAAGATCCATCGTTTTTGTATTGTCCTGTATTGTCATAACAACGTTTTCCTTTTATTCATAACATGGTTTAAACTTCGCAATTCAATTTACTCTTAGCGAAGAATAAAATCTATTGTATATACTTGTAGATATAAAAATATATATATATACTTACCTCAGAGATAGTTTTGTTCGCTAGTTCAAAGTCGGAAAAGTAGCTATAGAGAGACAGACGAGTTCAGAAAATGACTGACACGAATCATTAGTTTTGGCTAAACGGTCTGGCATAAAGACAATGGGAATTATTACAGAATTTATATCATATGCGTGAAAGCATTGTTACACGTGCACGTTCAGATACCTCTGCTGGTCTGTTTTTTGTTAACCCTGAACAGTTCATGCTTTTTTTTATGTGTTTTTTTTTCTATCTCTATCTTTGTGTTAAAGAATCCTCCACCAAAATCTTATTTTTTATTTTTTTTGCCAACAGGTGGTGGAACCCACCTGCCTTGGCAGGTGTAGTAGATCTTATTGCATCGACATGATTTAATCTGTTAGTATACCAGCTATCTTATTATTATGACAAAGCCACTAATTATGAAAGGTCGGTCTTGCTTTCCAAGGAAAACATGTTTGTAACAAAATTTCACAGGCAGTCTTACGCTTACTTTTCACATTCTGCTCTTGAAAGCTGTTGTTTTAGTGCAAAACTACGCGGGGAATCGAACCTCGAATTTTGGGATTGTAGATTCGTAAATTTACCTCTGCCCCACCGAAGGACACCTGTGAGAACACTTTTGAAACATTTATTGGTTTTAAAATAGTGATATTTGAATTGGCCACACCCCCACAAGAAAAAATCAAAAATACATCATCAAAAAATATTTACTTTTTTTCTGTAGTTGTATCACGTTTTCAGTTGCTTAGATTCGTCCTATTTTCTTTGGCTCAATGAGAACTACTTGTTTGTTAAATGGTTTTGAAGATCAAGCCACCTTTCCAAGCACTTCTGTTATGACATAAAACAGATGCCACCAATGTATATATATCTTTATTTACAAAATGTCCCCTGATTCCTCGTAGCGCTAAAATTTAGGGGTTCGATCTTCGCGGCAGACACAGCGTTGATAGTCCATTGTGTAACTCTGCGCTAAAACAAATAAACACGATCTTATTTGTTGATGTTACGAAACATAACTTGAGCAAGCGATACACTAAATTAAGCATAGAAAAATACTGGGGGTAAAAAAAAAAACACCTTTTGTTAAGAATGGGGCTTTGAGTATTAGCTTTCTGCGTATGTACTAGCATTTCAAAGACGTTACTACTAAGAAAGTTCTACTTTCCGGTCACGTGCGCTCTTATGATAGATGAGCACTTACAATTATCAAGGAGTCGTCAACTTCCTGATTTATAGCTTGTCTGTCTGATTTAAGTGTGCTATCCAATGTCATTAACCATGTACCCAATGCTCAGCCCGCCCTCTGTAGTATTGCTTTATCACTCGTGTGACAGGATCTCAATCATCAAAAACATTAATTAAAAGCCTAAAAGTGGAGTTTAATTCTTAATAACTATGCTAATAAAAATCTTTAGAAACGTAAAAAAGTCGATAATTACCTTCATTCATTGATCCTTCAGTTCGTTTATTAAATACAACTTATGTTTGTTGAATTGTAAATTAAGTTCATGCAAGGGACAAGAAACAAGACGTTACATATTACTAAACCACAAAAACAAGCAGCATTTTTTTTTTGCTCTTGTCGAAAACAGAGTCGTAGAAGGAAAAATAACAACTGAATATCGATGATAGCTAGCTAAAATTTATTTATTTATTTGCATCTAAATTTCTTCTTGGAAATAATTAAGCAAAGAAACCTTTTCTTTCGTAAAAGTGTAATGCAAGGAAAGCTGAAGAAATAGAAGGGGTACAATAGTATCAGGACAACTAACTTATCAGGACACCAACTTGGGCATCTTCGTAGTACACAAGCCACAAGTGGTTAGGACGTTCGGACTCGCAATCTCCTGGTCGTGGGTGTGTTTGTGTTTTCTTATGGTAAAGCCACATCGGGCTATCTGCTGTGTCCACCAAGGGGAATCGAACCCTTGATTTTAGCATTGTAAATCCGAAGATTTACCGCTGTGTCACCAAGGGACGTGAGTTCGAATCTCCATTTTATTTTGTTGACGGTAAGGGCTACGCCCCTAGTTTTGGACTGCTGGGCGAAGAAAGTGTCAACAGCAACTATCACCAAATCTTTAACAACTTATAGTGCCATAAAAATCACATTATAACGCCCACCACGACTGAAAGGAGGAGCGTGTTCGGCGCCGGGTTTCGATCCCACGACACACAAATTGCTCCAGACCCAGATACTCCTCATTGTAGTGTTGCCTTGCCGAGTTCCTGATACCCATAATCTTTTAGTTTGTCAGAAGAAACTTTCCTGAGAATGTGTTTGTTTGTTTTTGAGTTTCGCGCAAAGCTACACGAGGGCTATCTGCGCTAGCCGTCCCTAATTTAGTTTGTGTAAGACTAGAGGGAAGGCAGCTAGTCATCCCCACCCACCGCCAACTCTTGGGCTACTCTTTTACCAACGAATAGTGGGATTGACCGTCACATTATAACGCCCCCACGACTGAAAGGGCGAGCATGTTTGGTGTTGACGGGGATTCGAACCCGCAGACTGCGAGTCGAGCACCCTAACCACCTGGCCATGCCGGGTCCTTATGCTGAGAAAAACAAAATTTTTTAAAATGTTTAAAAACATTTAGGAGGCATTGAAGTACTTATTTGGCAACAGTTGGTTTACTGTTTAGATTTAACAGAAATTGGTTCTGATGCAACGTACTACTACATCGTTTTCTGTCCATAGATGGCCTTAGCAGATAATATTGGGATTAATTGCGATATTGTTAATATTTTTGTTTAAGCTTTTTTGGTATACTTCTTATGTTATTAAGGACCCTGGAACAAACTCAATAATAATAAAAAAAAAACATGTTTAAAACGCCGATGGTGGGGATAATTAGGGATAATTAATCAGTAGGCCACCTAGGCTGATTTTCTGTTAAAATTAAAATGTGAAGCCACCCGAAAGACCCTATATCACTAAAACGGGCCACACCCTGCCGGTTCAAGACTAATGAAATTCGCAATGCGCCATCTGGTGGCCGATTTAATATAATTTATCAAGTCGCCTATGTAACCACACACACACTTTCTGATACATAAAATAAACCTACATATCAGCATCCTTACCAATCATAAAATACACCAATTAATGCTTATTAACACAAGTATGTCATTTAATGGAGACACTGTGTTATTACACAGGATTAAACTACACAATAAGGCATTTAATACGACACGTAGCTGATAGCTACTGGGTATAGTACACTTTATAGATGCTTTAATATCAAGATATTACGATTCCGTTTCTTGCCCGAACAGCTTTCAGAATTAGACAAAGTGGATGATTTTAGGCGAAGTAAAACCTGGTCTTCATGTAGGGACTGGTTAGAGATAACACATGTTATGAACGTTTTTCTACATGAAACGTCATTGATGTTAGTCCACTGTTTGAGTAGACAGCAACAAGGAAGACTACTGTAAAAGTTACAGCCCCCTACATCTGTTAATAAGGTATATTTTACCGCGCTAAATTTGCATTAAATGCTGTCTCTTGATGACTAAATGTCCTCAATGTGAGGACTGCTGGGAAAGTAAAATGCGCGGGAAACTTTGAGAGATGTAATAAACATTTGGAAGTAATACTCAAAATCTGAACGAAGGAAACATATTTCAATGAATACTTACTATTTTTAATAAACACATGCACAAAAGCTGAGAATGACGTCACTCATTTCGCTTGCCTTCCTTCATATAAATGACCTGCTTCGGCAGTAAAAGCACAACTGCTTCCTAAGAAACTTGCCACTTGGAGCGCTGCTGCGGTTAGCTAGGAGAAACGGTTGTTTGTTAAATCCATAACTTTAAAACGTAGAGAAATGATGTTTCGGACAATGTGTAAGTCTTTTTGATTAATAAACATATAGAAATGATGTTTCGGACAATGTGTAAGTCTGCTTGATTAACAAACGTATAGAAATGATGTTTCGGACAATGTGTAAGTCTGTTTGATTAATAAACGTATAGAAATGATGTTTCGGACAATGTGTAAGTCTGCTTGATTAACAAACGTATAGAAATGATGTTTTGGACAATGTGTAAGTCTGTTTGATTAATATACGTATAGAAATGATGTTTCGGACAATGTGTAAGTCTGCTTGACTACTAAACGTATAGAAATGATGTTTTGGACAATGTGTAAGTCTGTTTGATTAATAAATGTATAGAAATGATGTTTCGGACAATGTGTAAGTCTGTTTGATTAATAAATGTATAGAAATGATGTTTCGGACAATGTGTAAGTCTGTTTGATTAATAAATGTATAGAAATGATGTTTCGG
>NW_013674177.1:0-972 GCF_000517525.1 Limulus polyphemus | reverse complement strand
TTTCGGGCAATGTGTAAGTCTGCTTGACTAATAAACGTATAGAAATGAAGTTTCAGACAATGTGTAAGTCTGCTTGACTAATAAACGTATAGAAATGATGTTTCGGGCAATGTGTAAGTCTGCTTGACTAATAAACGTATAGAAATGATGTTTCGGACAATGTGTAAGTCTGCTTGACTAATAAACGTATAGAAATGATGTTTCGGGCAATGTGTAAGTCTGCTTGACTAATAAACGTATAGAAATGATGTTTCGGACAATGTGTAAGTGTGCTTGACTAATAAACGTATAGAAATGATGTTTCGGGCAATGTGTAAGTCTGCTTTACTACTAAACGTATAGAAATGATGTTTCGGACAATGTGTAAGTCTGCTTGATTAATAGTTAGTAGTTGAATTACAAAGAAAGCTCCAATATGCCTATAATGTGTGGATTTCGTCACCTTTATTGAGTCTTAATGTTTTTATGACGTAACAGTGAAAATGGTACGCTATGATTCAATGGCCACTTTTATTTTGTAACTAGCATAATGACGGGGCAAGTACCCCCCACCCCATATTATACCCTCAGCTCACATTTCAAAGCTAACTAAAATAAATAACTTTTGAGATATCGAGCTTGACCAATAAAGAGGTAGAAAAGTGCAATAGGGGCAGTCAAACGTCGGTAAATTCCTTTGTGAGCCAATCAAAATTAAGAACATTCATGAAATGAATTCGTGACGTATTCATAGAATAATTACTGGTAAAAATCAGTTAGATTAACAACTTCTAATATATAGACAAGCCAGTGCGTTTTGTTAACACTACGTTCCAACAATGGCTTTTATGTCGTGATGCTTAGCAACAAAAGTATAAACTAATATTGTTATTAGTCTATGTACTGAAAGTATAAAATGAAATATATATAGACAACAAAACTGGAAAATATTTAGTCGATATCTTGATTTAAAGTCTCCCTTGATTAAATAGG
>NW_013674176.1:18311-30698 GCF_000517525.1 Limulus polyphemus | reverse complement strand
GTGTAGACTATACTTTATAGTAGCACCGAACTGATGATGATAGTATCTGTGTAGACTGTACGTTATAGTAGCACCGAAATGATGATGATAGTATCTGTGTAGACTGTAGACTATAGTAGCACCGAACTGATGATGATAGTATCTGTGTAGACTGTACGTTATAGTAGCACCGAAATGATGATGATAGTATCTGTGTAGACTGTACGTTATAGTAGCACCGAACTGATAATGATAGTATCTGTGTAAACTGCACGTTATAGTAGCACCGAACTGATGATGATAGTATCTGTGTAGACTGTACATCTATAGTAGCACTGAACTGATGATGATAGTATCTGTGTAGACTGTACGTTATAGTAGCACCGAACTGATGATGGTATCTGTGTAGATTGTACGTTATAGTAGCATCGAACTGATGATGATAGTATCTGTGTAAACTGCACGTTATAGTAGCACCGAACTGATGATGATAGTATCTGTGTAGACTGTACTTTATAGTAGCACCGAAATGATGATGATAGTATCTGTGTAGACTGTACTTTATAGTAGCACCGAACTGATGATTATAGTGTACAGTCTACACAGATACTATCATCATCAGTTCGGTGCTACTATAACGTACAGTCTACACAGATACTATCTACTATCATCATCAGTTCGGTGCTACGTGATGATGATAGTATCTGTGTAGACTGTACGTTATAGTAGCACCGAACTGATGATGATAGTATCTGTGTAGACTGTACTTTATAGTAGCATCGATTAGAAAGTATTACTTCCTCAGCTGGATACCCTTGCTGAACCAATATTTTGGGCCATAAACCCAATAATATCTAAGGTGTTCTAGCCAACTTAGAAAATTTAGCTTAGTTTAAAATACGTACAATAAGCTGAAAATGAAAAATAATCTCTATAATAAGAAGACAATAATAGATTAAAAATGATATATTAAACACTTTAATTAACTCTACCCTTCTCCTGTGCATCACACACACGATTCATTGGACATAATGCTAAAGCACCAAAGTATTAAATGTGATATACAGCAATATTTACTTGATATGCATCTGATGCTCATGAACATGGCGTAGGAACTGGTTAGTTTGTTCAATGTATGAGATTAGAAGCGAGATTAATGTGAGCATCACGTGACACTCAAAGCATGTACGAATGATGATAGGGTAAATTACTTTCACTCATGAGAATAGTAAACCTAGGATAAATACAAAAGATGTTTGTTTTATTAATTCTTCATATTTTCATTCAATAATACTAGAAGGATATGCTTCACTCATACCTACTTGGGTAAGTAGTTAAATAAGCATATCCATAAAAAAAAATTAGCTGACCTACACACTGAGGAAAGGGTTAATAATGATAGTAGCATTAAAGATTGTTTGGTTTTTGAATTTCGCACAAAGCTATACAAGGGCTATCTATGCTAGCCGTCCCTAATTTAGCAGTGTAAGACTAGAGGGAAGGCAGCTAGTCATCACCACCCACCGTCACATTATAACGCCCCCCACGGCTGAAAGGGCGAGCATGTTGGGTGGGACGGGGATCCGAACGCAGCATTAAAGAAAGGATACAATATACTTTAATTACAGAACACATTAACAATGGTTGGTTGTTTCATGTACTGTCCACTATTTAATGTAGAACTTAACACCTATTAAAGTTAAATCTTGTTTATTTTAAAACCTTAAAGTAAACTCAATTCAAGCATTTAAGGTTGCTAGGAGGTCTACGCAGTGACAATTTTAGAAACAAGAAATTAGAAAACCAGATTCATATTTGTTCGTGTACAATGGACTCAAAACAACACAGATTCACATTTGTTAATTTAGCAAAAATATTCTTATGACAGTTATAAACTTATGGAACAGTTTGCTTACTGATGTAATGTGGAAGCCTTTAGTTTTAAACTGATTCCACATGTTATTGTGAATGTACAGTTAACTGATCTTAACTTCTAAGCAAAGAAAGATATCTACATAAATCGGAACTAAAAGTCAACCCCGTACTGAAAGTAGCTAATCAAATATACTATTCTTAAATTACTAATTACAAAAATTAGAATGTACTGTTTCATCAGCTAGGTATCTCATTATTAGCGATACTTTTGGATATAATCCTAATATCTCATGAGGTTCAGCCAATTTACGAAATTTGGGTTGGTTCTAAATCAGTGATATAGTAATGCCAATTTATTTTTGCCTATGAGTGAATGAGTTACCATTTTTTAATGTTAACTTTTCTGCTATAAATGATACAATCCTGAGTACTGGCTGAAGCCTGAAGTGTCACTTTTACTTCAAATCTCAACAAACTGTGATGTATCAGTAATCTTTCTTCTTATGGAATGTATTTTCATAAAACAAATACTTGAACTTTTAATTAATTGGAAAACTTTTTGTGGAAAAGAGATTTCTGAATCAGGTCTTCCTTAATTCCTAAGGCTTCTTTACACTTGCACTTATTTTTATAGAAATTAATTGCATAACACTTAATTTAATTTGCATTACTCACCGATTGAAGGTTTGGTCTGCTCTCTGTTTAACTCTGAAAAACTGTTTCTTCATTTTGAACCTTTGGTTACTTATCACTGTGTCAGAAGGATAGCTAGACTTGGCCTTACACAAACAGTTTACACTGCTTATACTGTTACAGTGCAACTGGTCAAATTTTTCACATATTCTGTAATTGTAAAATAATATTGAAATTTAATTATATATCATACGCTTATCGTTCTTGCTTTCACTTTCAGTTTCAATGCTACTTTTGATAATTATAAGTTTAATATTTAACAAGTTATGTAAGTACCTTATGTTCAAATAGGAATTACATTAGGTTTTATTTGATCTCTAATCCAAAATTCGTAATTATAAAATTACAATACAAGCATTACCATTCGATAGTTCGAATCGAAAATTCAAAGTTCACATGAGTCACGCCTTCAACTTCAAACACTGACAAACCTCTTCACAATTCAACTTAACTTCATGACAAAATAGCAAATACGTTCACAGTCAAATCATCATATTATTTCTTAAAATTGATAACATAGTCGCAAAATATTAAAATAAATGTATAACTTTTATTTTATAAAGAATAAACACACAGCACTATGCGAGGCTTAACAATATTACTTCCTACTAACACTACTCACAAAAAAAGTAACAACTTACATTGGAGGAGATTATTGCCAGGATGAACAGGTAGTGATAACATTAAACCCCGCCTTTTTTTTTTCGCCATTTCAAACGTTTGAGATAATTTCGTGAACAAACATGTATTAACATGTGTGTTGTAAATTTCTATTAAGCTTTGCTATGGTTTTCATAATTTTTCCAATATATTATATTCTATATTTTGAAGCCTAACGATTTCAGAAGTGCGTATCATCGCTTAATTAACTAAGTGATCGAACACAACTGCTCTTTAATAAGTTAACTTTATCTCCGTATATAATTTATATAAAAAATTGTCAAAATGATATTGACAGTAACAGCTAATACAAATAAGCTTGAACTAGTGTTGGTTTGTTTGTTTGAAGTTAAGCACAAAGCTACACAATGGGCTATCTGTGCTCTGCCCACCACGGGTATCGAAACCCGATTTCTAGCGTTGTAAGTTCATTAGTTCAAGCCCTACAGTGGCACAGCGGTATGTCTGCGCCAGAATTTGACTAAAATTAACTGTAATTAACTTAAGTTTTATTTTATAAAATTAATATCACTGATATTTTTAGAAATATTTTCATGGTTCAAGTTTTCGTACCAGTATCAAACCCTCAAGTATTTGTTTTATTTAATTAATTTATTATTTGTTTAATAAGTAACAATAAAATAGTATAACTATAATAAATGTACTCTTTATTACACAAAGAAAATAAATGCATTTCTTGGAAAATGTTTCGGTCAGTTCAATGAGATTTCTATAAAATGGTTTATTTGTCAATCTAAGTAATCTTCCTGTTTGAGGTGTGCAATATATTGTTGCGTCAGCGAGGTCACGTGACTAGTGTCACGCCCCCTGCTTTCTGGAAATATCTTGTACCTTCGTGAATTGTCGGGAGATTACTAGATATAGGGTAGTCTCGTATATATATAAGAGGGTGACGGCGTGACGCAATAATGTGTGTGTAGGTAGTGAGTAATTGAACTGCAGTCGGAAGTATTGTTGAAGTTAACGTTCGTTGTTAAAACGTTGTAAAAGAGCGACTATTGAAAATAAGTGTATCGGTAAAGTTATATTCAGAAAGAATAAACCAGTTTTATTAAGTAAGGACTTGTGTCGCTAAAGTTTCGTCGGAACGAAGTTACGGAAAAATCAATTAACAAACAGAGACGTAACAATATGTATACAGACAAAACATGTTGAATTTCTATTGGATTGCGTTCTCTGCTTCGAATTTGCGTGTACTTAAAGAAAGACACGCTATAATTATTCAGTTTTGGAAACTACAACATTCGAGAACTGGTTAACTTTTTAATATAAAACAGAAGAGCTTACACTACAGTAGAAGAAAACCCAGGATCAGTGTGGTATATTTAGGCATATTTAGATTTGGTTTGTTTTAAATTTCGAGAGCTATCTGCGCTAGCCGTTCCTAATTTAGCAGCGATAGACTATAGGGAAGGCAACTAGTCAACACCATCCACTGCCAATTCTTGGATTACTATTTTACAAACGAATAGTGGGATTGGTAGTACATTATAACGCTCTCATGGCTGTAATGGTAAATATGTTCGCCACGGGTTTTTGAATCTGTGACTTGCTGGTTGCGAGTCGATTGCCCTAACCACCGAGCTATCTGATAGGTCCACTAACTAACAGGAGATTTGCTTAAAATATCGATTACAAAGAGTAACTAAAACTCCTCCATAACTGAGTCAATGTAAAATGAAGTAACTAGACTAGACACAATAATATACAAATTAACTATCTTTATTCAATACTAAACACAAGCAAAATGTGTGTACTTGCAGAGAACGTAAATTGGATGATAGCTCTATCTAACTTCTTTGAGATTTGATTGGTGACGATCTAGTTATAGAAACGACTGAGCAGTTGAAGTATAAGTTTCAGATTACCAAATGTCAGGTTCCTCAGTGTCAAAGAAACATCTCATTTACCCAGAGCGGCATACGATGTATATACAACGTGACTGGTCATTCTCGGTACAACATAGGTGAAGCTGTAGTCTTTAGATTTCCCCTGAACAGTCTTTGAAGAACATTTTTTTTCAACTCAGGAGCTTTATGGTCTAGGGTACCAGTCTTATGGTATTTAAAAAGCTGCGTTCCTCATATATGCCTCCCTCCCCAGTGACTTTGCAGTAAGCCTGACAGCTTATAATGCTAAAAAAACAATTTTCGATACCAATGGTTGGCACAGTACAGATATAGCTCACTGTGTATCGTTGTGCTCAACGATAAATTAAACAAACAAATTCTCACATGTAGTAAGCATACTATTATATTTTTTTGAAATATAACTACCGTATTAAAAATGTATAGGAAACCATGTAACTCGTTTCAATACTTGTTTGATAGAAAACAGTGAGATCATAATTGTTTGAAAGTATGGTATAGAGACTTGTACAAGTTAGTATATTTGAAGCTTATCTCCCTTGAATGCGTGCGCAGGGAAGGATCGTCGACGTTGTTAATCTAAGGTAACACTAGGACCTTGGACTAATCAAACAGTGTTATGCGATTGTTGTTTGGATTTTTGGTTTCTGTTCTGCTTTCTTACCCCAGCAGTTGTTGCAGTCAACAACCAATATGGAAATTGACCAATTGCTTTCGGAAACATTATGCAAGAATTTTATACAAAACGAATAACTACATAAAAAGATAAATCGCCTAATTTCAACAACTTCCTGACCTCCTGTGTCCTTAAGTGAATTCCAAGGTCAAGGGTCACGTAGGCATTTGTTGACCAGTTTTTTACCTCCCAGAAGACATCGTGAGACTGAAGAGAACGCACGAATGTGTCGAAACTAGTTTCTCTAATATCAGACTTCTGACAGTTTGTTCCGTTTACTGTAGTTTTTCATTAATTGCTATACACGATATTGTATTCTTTTATCATTATTGTTATTCCAAGAATAGTTTCAAATATGGACAGCAAAGAGTTGAAACCAACACAGGAAAACAAATAAAACAAAATATTTCTTCACTAGCACTCTAAGTCTTGATACTGCTCTAACAACTTCTATAAGCAATGGAGCAGTTGTGAGAACAAAAAAAAAACAAAAACAAAAAACTGTGATATCTCTCTTTTCTGTAAGTAGAATTAATATACCTTTAATCAGATAAATTATAGCAATGTTAAAAATGATTGTTCTTCTGCGTGTAATTAGTTGTAGCCCTTGTATACAGGATCACTTGCACTAATGCTACATATTAGCCAAAGGTAATACACGTACATTACAATGATTGTTTAGTAGTTTTATACAGTGAACCATCGTTAGTCCGAACATCGACAACCCGGAAGCATTTTATTTGTTAATCTATCTTAAATATATCCCCTCATGTTATATATTTACCTAATATCTAAATGAAAAAAAACATTGTGAAATTTTAAAACCTAACTGACAAAAGACAAGATAAAAAGTCTGTGAATAAGAACACATCTATGCTTTGGAGACTTTACATATTATTACAGCAATTACATGATGTAAAAAGGAAAAAAGTAAAACTGTAGGTTAGCTATTTTTTTTTTTTTCTATTCGAGATATTTTACGTAAACAATATGAATGTGAAGCTGCTGTTTGAATTATATTTTAATTCAAATATTGAGAAATACTTTAAACTCTTTCACCTGGCGGTAAGAACTATAATGTATTTGCTCTATCACTTGGAAATAAATTTAATCACATGTGGAGTTTAGTGAAAAACTAATATGGCGGAAATCGTGGAAAAAGTGTTGGCTCGTGCCTCTGAGACAGCAGAAAAATTTAAGCCTGTGACGGTTTCGAAAGACATTGATGTTGAGTTTGATCTTGGAAATCTTTTAGTATCTGATCCAAACCCGATTAATACAAAACTGTTAAGGTGAGCCATCGAGAACTTGTATAATAAAAGTCATGTTTAGTGTCACTGTCTCAGCTTACACTGGCGACAGATTCATTTGACATAAATTGACTTGAATTTTTAAACTTAAAAGTTGAGGTATACTTACTATAATTTATAGACGAGTATTTTTACAACTTTTCTTAGTTCCCAGTGTAAAATAACTATAACTTATGACTAAGTGTAAACGAAATTTTAAATTTAGTTGTAAACTTAACCATATGAATTATGGTTGTACAGATTATTTTTAGGGAGAATCTTTTGTCATCATCAGGATAAAACCTTGTTGATACGTTGTACATTTGCTGTTGTGTTAAACTTATATTAAAGTTTTCTTCATTATCCATTTAAGCAGTCTCTAACCATTAAAATGCATCGCTGATCATGTTAGCCCATTCAGCAGAGAGCACTATAAAATGATGGTCAATCCCACTATTCTTTTGTAAAATGTAGCCCAAGTGTTGTTGACTTGCTTCCAAATTAGTGACAGATAGTTCTTAACTAGCTTTACATCAAATAAAACACTGAAGGTGAGTTCCTTAAAAGTGCAGCCCTAAGTCAGTAATAAACTACACCTATTACTAAATGTGGCCATGACATAGATAGCAGCAAACATAAACAGCGAGGAAAAGTTGGATATTGGAGAGAGGGTTCAAGAGTACATAAATTGTTGGATTCTTGAAAGGTGATGATAGGTAGATTTAGCCAGTAGTTGGGTATAAATGGAGAATTCTGGATCTATCAAAGCTGGAGCAACATCTTCCTACTCTCTCATCTAGTGTAGTTCCCATGTCTGTAGGATACCACCCCTGGTTTGATTGTCCTAAGAATGCAGTCATTAGAACAGCTGTTGGCAGGGCCAGTAAGGAATAATTTGTTGAATCTTTTGGTTCTGTAACTGATGGTAGCTCTATTGATGTTGTGTGTCTAGACTTCCAGAAAGCTGTCACTTTCAGATAGAAATCTTCTTGTGAAGTAAGTTAGTTAGGCTTCATTTGGAATACTGGATACAGTTGTGGTATCCTTACCTAAGATAGGATATTGACTTATTGGAAAGGGCTCAGAGGAAGACTAGAATGATAATTCCATGTATAGAAGAGCTATTTTATAGGAACAGGTGAAGACCTTATTTTCACTCTTTTTCCAGAAGATGTATATGATAATGACCTATAATTTATTTGTGCTATATTTTGAAGATGGTAGGATGAGAAGATACACAGGACTTAAGTTTAATATTTGGAAAAGATAGGCAAGGCTCCGTTTAAGGCAGTTTTATCTTTCTGATAGTGTGAGTGGTTTATAAAAAGTTGCTGTTGACAGCTGTAGTAGAGGCTGGTACTCTACAACGGGAGTCTACGATTTCCTGAATAATAACGGGTTGGTTTTACTTTTTCTCAATGGTGCAGGACAGCCTAGAAGAGTGAAATGGTCCTTGTTGTCTATGCTTAGATTTTTATAAAATTGTGCAATAACTCAAAAGGTGGATTAATAACTGGCTTGACAGGGGGGAAAGAAGAGATTGTGATAAATGGATTCCTTTCTGGTTGGAAAAATATGAATACTGCAATCCCACAAGGTTTGTTTATTCATAGGATACATTATTATTTTTCTCATGATACAGATTACTGTATAAGCAGTAAGATTTCTAAATTTGTTGATAATAATAACTGATTCTTTGAAAAATACTTTCGTAATGCAGAATGACTTGGTTTGAACAGTCTTGCTAATAGGATAATCTGTGTAAATTCAGTTTCAACATCGATAAATGTAATGTGGTGTTTTTTAGCTTATGGAATTTACAAAGTCATTTTTTGTGTGTGTGTGTGTGGGTGGGTAGAAATATTAATGTTGTGGAGAGAGAAAAATGTGAACGTAATGATTGATAAAAGCCATAAGGTTTCAGTTGAATGTTTGGAAACGGTGAATAGAGCAGTTAGACTAGGGGATCTCTAGAGAAAGTAGAGTTTAGAGTAGGGAGGCAACCATCAACATTTAATGAATTTTGGTAAGGACTAAATTGGGATAGTGTGTTCAATTTTGGTCCTCTTTTTTTTGTTTAGGAAAATATGTTGATTTACTTGAAAAAGACAGGCTACTAACATAATTTCTGGTTTGAAACACTTAAACTATGTTTAAAAAAATTGTTAGAGGCTTAGGTAAGGTTTGTGGGAATGGTGTGTGGATAAGTTTGGAGAAGAAATCATAAATAGTAGAGGTACGAGCCATGGATGTCCGGGTAGAGATGGCCTGATTCATGTGTTTAGAAAAAAATTAGAGTCTTAGATAAACTTTCTATGGAAGGTTTGTTGGAGTGTTGAGAAAACAAAGTCTCATCCATAAAATTGGCCCATTGATGTCACCAACATAACCTAAATATATATTCTCTCATCCATAAAATTGGCCCATTGATGTCACCAACATAACCTAAATATATCTTCTCTCATCCATAAAATTATTTTAAAAGAGATATAAAGGGGGCTCAAGCCTACCAGTACACACCACATCTAACAAACTATTTTACAAGTGAATAATTATAACAGGGAAAATATTATACCTAAAAACCAGCCTGAACCTTGACTTCCATAGCTAACACTTAATTATTCCTCAACGGCCCATTGATGTCACCAACATAACCTAAATATATCTTAGTTTTATGGATGAGAGAAGATATATTTAGGTTATGTTGGTGACATAAATGGGCCAATTTTATGGAAGAGAGAAGATATATTTAGGTTATGTTGGTTACATCAATGGGCCAATTTTATGGATGAGAGAAGATATATTTAGGTTATGTTGGTGACATCAATGGGCCAAATGGCTTTATCTAATTACTTTTCTGTTAGTATATGCCTCCAGTGACTTAGTGGTAAATATGAGGGCTCACACCCCAAAAAATGGGGTTTCAACACTTGTGGTGGACAGAACACAGATAGTCCTTTGTGTAGCTTTGTACTTGACAACAAATAAAGAAAAAAAACTGAGAAATTGAACAGTTATATTTGGTATGAAAAGCTTTATAGTTTACTATCCTGGAGAAGTAAAAAATCAACAGAGGGAGAGAGAAAAAATCAATTCACTTGGAAAATTTAGTTTATTGACCATTTATTTATAAATCTAAAACTAAAGTGTGTGAATATATCTGTATGATTAATTTATACAGTATATTATGAAAATTCAGTGATAAAGAATTAATATTTTTCAGCTTTTAAGTAAACTTTAATGGAGTAACATTAATATGCTAATTAACTGTTTTAACAATGTTGGGATGTCTTGATTTGTCTTGACAACAGGAACGTCTGATAATAAAGTGTATATAATTTTACACGTGTTACTACCATTTTTAAGTAAACTTTAATGGAGTAACATTAATATGCTAATTAACTGTTTTAACAGTGTTTGGGATATTATTGATGTCTTGATTTGTCGTGACAACAGAAAGTAATATTGTTTTTTAAGTTTTCATATCCAGCATAGTGTTTAAAAAAAAATATTGACCAATAATTATATTACAAACAATATTAAAAACACCATTTGATAAAGTTTTTCCATTTAATGGTTGAATGTATGTTTAAAAGGTATTAACTGTATCACTTATGTGGGTGTATCATCACTGTCAAATTTGTACTTTTTTAAAAACCAAGGTGTCTAAAATGTATTAGTGAATTTTTAAAGAAACTTCCAGAAACTGTTTATTTTCTCTAATCCTGTGGTTCATTTTGATGTGATTTAACATATGTACATTTACAATAACATTACAGTCAATGTTAATGTGTACTATTCAAGATTCTAATTTGGTATGAATATTTGCTTTTAGGAATCTGGTTAAAATTTGTGATCATTTAGGGTTTTAACATGTCTAACCTAACCTTAATTGAAATGTTTAAATGCTATCATTTTTCTTAATAGAACAGAGCAAGAAGACTACATAAAAGCTTTGGCCAGAGACAATACACAACTTATCATTAACAAAATTTGGGAGGTAAGTTATTAATTTTAATTTTTTGCACCTAGTCGTTCTAATTATAACAGTATAAATTATAAGGTGGTTGCTTAAAGAGCTTTGAAGTTGAAACAACTTTGGGTTCTTGCATCTGAATGTTAATACTAGCTAAATGTGATGCTAGTCAAGTCTACAACTACATGGATTGACTTGTTTTACACCTTTTAAAAGCAAGGAAAAGCAGAAGGTATTTTATATGAAATATGTCAAGTGATTACTGATGGTAAAAACTAATAACTTAATCTATAGACAACAAAGAGACATTTGGTCTTTTAAGGCTATCCATGCACTTCTATCCTTGAGAAACCTGGTATAGCCAGGTGGTTAATTTACAACTGTATTGCAGTTTGTTTGGCTGATCAGCATGCTTTAACCTTGCTACTAAAAAAATTATAAACTGTATGATAGACATTCGTTCTCAAGAGAGATAGAAGTTACACACATATGACATGTGGAAATGTGAAAAACCTTTTTCAACTGTTAATAGTTAAAAGTTAATAGTCTGTTTCATCTTTATTTTATTGCTCATGGATACAAATGTCATAGTTTCAAAACTGTTATATCTCTTTCTTTTTTTTTCTATTATTATTATTAAGTTAATATTTATTATTATTTTTGGTTATATATTCATTTCACAAAAAAGCTTTTGTTTTTAGCTCCCAACGGAAAGATTCGAAGATGCTCTGGTTGTTAAGGTGAGTCCATCTAACTTAAACATTAACATATACCTAAGAAATATTTAAAATTTTTAAAAACAAAATAAGTTCTATTGTTAAAAGTATTAACGTATCATAATTACAATATTATATTACACAGGAGTTAGTTTCAGTGTTTCTTTTGGCAGTTTGTTCATTCTTGAGAATGATACAAGTTTGGTGATCAAACTGGGGGTAAGAGGGTGGTGTAAAACTTAGAATGATTGGGTTCAAAGTTTGTAAACTAATAATGTGCTAATTGATTAAAAATTAAGGAATCACAAAAGTTTCAGCTGTTAACCAGTTATCATTTCATTTTTGAAGCAACCTGATAGTAAAATGACTGCATTATTGTAATATTTTAAATACATAAGAATAGCAAAAAAGTAAGAGACAGACAGGAAATGTTATTGAAAGACTAAAGAACAAACTTAAGTGGAACTACGAGAGTCGATGTATAGAGACAGACAGGAAATGTTATTGAAAGACTAAAGAACAAACTTAAGTGGAACTACAAGAGTCAATGTGTAGAGACAGACAGGAAATGTTATTGAAAGACTAAAGAACAAACTTAAGTGGAACTACGAGAGTCGATGTGTAGAGACAGACA
>NW_013674176.1:14683-17533 GCF_000517525.1 Limulus polyphemus | reverse complement strand
TTGTAAAACATGATTTTAATTAATTATATTTGTCATAAGATGATAACATATTATATTTTTTAACACTACATTCTTTATTTAGGTCCTTTTATGAAGATTTTTCCCGAAGATAAACTTTAATATTAAAGAAAGACTCTGATAAAGCTTTGTATATCAATCATGGTTGTAGGTTGATGATATTCTTTTATTGAATTATCAAGGTTTTCTTAATGCAGCCAAACAGATTTATCCACCAAAACTCACTGGTATAAAAACACATTATCTGGTCTTAGATACGAGCTTTCTTTTCAACAAAACAAATGCTTTTAACTTTGACTTTATAAACTGTTCTTTTTTGTATAAAGTTATGTTTCTAATGAGTACTCGGCTAATTATGTTGAGTATTTTTGTGGACAAAGCTTCTAAACTAATTTTTCAGAAACAAGCTTTCTCTTATTCATTTTGTACACTAGATGTATTCGCCGTTGTAGTAAATCCATCAATATTCTTGCTTCCGATTACGAGTTTCCATGTTATACAGAATATCAAGATTCTTTGAAAATTTTCACATCTACATTTGTTGATTTCTTATAAATTGTTTATCATAATAAGAAAGCACTGTTGTGTATTGACCAGTTGTTAGTTTAACCTCTTGCTACAATTATTGCAAACTATATACATTAGTTTTTGGTAATTATGTAATTTTTCATATTTACCATTGTTACTTCTTATTTTTCTTGCTATTATTTTAAGATTTTGTTATTAATTTAACTAACTATTTTCTATCTTCATAAACGTTAGTTTCTGTACTAACTATCTGGTCATACTATCCAACTGTAGCTAAACGTGCGTCTTAGAAATTTATCTCAGATGTTAGCAAGCTACTCTTGAAGTTCCACTATTGGAATCATTTAATAGGCTTTTTTATTTGTCATAAAACATTGTTAGGGAGAGTTGCAAACTCTTTAAAGAAAATTAAATCTACAATAGTTTATGAAACAAATTTATGATTTTAAACCTCTAGAGTTTGTGTGTTCTATAAATAAGGTTATGCTCTATTGTTTCTTTCATGTTCATTTTGTTAACAATATTGGTTAGAATGTTTAATATAGTATATTATTATTATTTTCATTTCACAGCTTCCACCACCAACAACAATTGTACCCCGAGAAAAACCAGTAAGTTGTATAGATTTATATCTGTATTCATTAGCTATGAGTAAAATAATATTGTATGTATGTTAGTTTGTTCTTAATTGTACACTTTCTAGTGGAGATGGTAAAGACCTGAAAAAACAGAAAAAATAAAGTTTTCTATAAATTTTACAAATGAAATGTGGTTCTATAAAACTGCTTGACAGATCAGCTGTGATCCTTTAAACCTGCTTGATGGATCAGTTGTGGTTCTGTAAACCTGCTTGATGATGTGGTTCTGTAAACCTACTTGACAGATCAGCTGTGGTTCTACAAAACTGCTTGACAGATCAGCTGTGATCTGTAAACCTGCTTGACAGATCAGTTGTGGTTCTGTAAACCCGCATGACAGATCAGCTGTGATCCTTTAAAACTGCTTGATGATGTGGTTCTGTAAACCTGCTTGACAAATCAGCTGTGGTTCTATGAAACTGCTTGACAGATCAGTTGTGGTTCTGTAAACCTGCTTGACAGATCAGTTGTGATCCTTTAAAACTGCTTGACAGATCAGCTGTGATCCTTTAAACCTGCTTGACAGATCAGTTGTGATTCTATAAAACTGCTTGACAGATCAGCTGTGATCCTTTAAACCTGCTTGACAGATCAGCCGTCCCCTTTAAAACTGCTTGACAGATCAGTTGTGATTCTATAAAACTGCTTGACAGATCAGCTGTGATCCTTTAAACCTGCTTGACAGATCAGCCGTGCTCCTTTAAAACTGCTTGACAAATCAGCTGTGATCATTTAATACTGCTTGAAAATGTGGTTCTATAAAGCTGCTCCACAGATCAATCATGCTTGTTTTAAGCTGTTTCTTTAGGCTTTAATAGTTTAATAAGATTTGATTTTCACGTTTTAGTTTTCTGTGAAATTTAGTTTCTAGTGGTTTTTATTTATCAAATATAAAATTTTCAGTGCTTTTTGCTTGTGTAAAATTCTTTCCATGTGTTCTGTTAACAGGTTGGTAAAGTCCACAATGATAGAGCTCTGCTTGAGAAAATGTCAAGTCATAATATATGTTGAAACATTTGATATTTTATCTAGCTTCCTAAGGCTAAGCCTCCTACGAGATGGGAACAGTACGCTAAGAAGAAGGGCATTCAAAAAAGGAAAAAGGAAAAACTTGTGTGGGATGAGACAGTACAGGTAAGTTTCAAATGTGTCATTTGATTCATTATTCTTGAATTATAAATTTAATACTGTTAGTTTATAAGATTTTGAGACAATATTGTCATGAAAGTTCCATATTAGGAACATAACTAATAGACTTGTTTAATGGTAATTTATATATATGTGTGTGTGTGTGCCATATCTACAAGACAAATAAATGTTAGTTGGTATAAACTGATTTTTTTTTTCGAAGACATAGGGATATGATCATTAATGGTTGCTTTATTTTATTAACAAATCAGTTTTTTAACATTTTTACTACAGGTGAGTGGATGCCACCCAGCCCTATGCCCCAAAGTAACCATAAAGCAGTTATACTGTAACTTTTTAAAATGTATATGCACCTTCATGAAATTTTGTATATTATCAGTTAATATTACAAGGCTTTTGTTCACAAAATATCAAATTTGTTAATTAATGATTTACTCTTTCATTTTTACTTTTTGAATGAGGCCCGGCATGGCCAGGTGGTTAGGGCATTTGACTCGGAAGCTGAGGGTCGCGGGTT
>NW_013674176.1:7998-13701 GCF_000517525.1 Limulus polyphemus | reverse complement strand
AAAAATTATAAATTACTATATCAATACCACAGAATTCCACTATAATTTATCAGGCTTAGTAATTAGGCTTAGTAACTAAACTGTATTTGGGTCTAAAACAATATGATTTTTCAAGCTCCATAATTTCCTACCTTACCATTTCAATTCAACCATGAAAAGAAAGATTTCCCTGCGTAGACACTTTGCAGAGCTTGAGAAAACCACGTTGGGGGGGGGGGGGATCCTGAGCTTTCGACTTGTTATATATATGTATATGTCATTGAGCGAAGTAAGTGTACATAAGCAAGTATTTCTAAAAATGGAAGAGATGGGTGGGGCAAATTTGGTTGATTCACTAAATATAATAATATCTCAGAAAATAGAGAGGTTATTAATTTATATTGTAGCTTGTAAATTTTGGATAATTTGAGTTTCTAATTCATAAGACATCGCAAACACATAATTTGAACCAAAGCTGCATTCAACATATATGTGACACACAAAAATTGATATTTAGGAATTTTATTTTAATATTGTGTTTTAAATTAAGAAATTAACTAATGTATAATACCAAAATTTGAATTATGATCTACACTTTGATACCAAACTTACTGGCATACATTCATAAAATAGTAGTTCAATAAAATGTTGAATGCAAGTCTACAAACATGATGACATGCCCTTTGACTATTGGAAGACATGTCGAGGTAGGGTTAATCCAGTAAACTTTTGGAAAGGCATAACTTGAAGATAGTGTTTCACGATCTTCGCAATTAACTACATCATTCTTAATCAAGTCTCTCACCAAACCTTTAAAAGCTGTTTGTCAAAAGTTTGGCCTTTAAAACTTACTTAATTGTTTTGACTCAATAAATCTTCTTAGGTTCACGGACAAATCTTAAGTAAAAATACTTTATTAAAGATCCTGATTATTTTTATGTACTACACTTGTAATGTTTACTAAGAGATTGCTAAATTGTATGAAGGTACATTTAGTACATTCAGGGTTATATATAGTTACATGATTGTTACAAGGTCGGGTAAGTTGACTGATGGATTGACATAGGGTTAATCAGTTACAGTGTAGCACTTTCACAAGAGAGATTTTGCTTAAAATAGCTTGTATTTCAGTCAGTTTCAACTTGTAACTTATCAAATTTAGCCTTTATTTAAAAGGCTGGTAGAAGCAGATATTGGTGGGAGTCCATTTAATTAAGATGTAAGATTTGATGAGTAACTATCAATTGAAATTTACTAAGTCAGTGTCTTTATTTATTGTTTAGGACTGGAAACCTCGATGGGGTTTCAAAAGAGTTAACAACGACAAGAACGACTGGTTGATTGAAGTTCCAGAAAACTCGGGTAAGATAGAATGTTTCAAGTTGTAAATAACGGTATTAGTTTTTTACTGCAAGTAACTTGAAAGTAAGATATGGTGTATTTCTGAAGAAAAAAAAGTTTATTTGATGAGATAATAAAAATGAAGATCAGATCATGCTTAGATATGATGTGATTGAGTAACGTATTCAAGTAACAAGTTGCAGATTTGTTAGTTTCTAAAACTTGATTTTTTTTCTACTAGTTTTTGTTTCTTTTTTAAGACCCTAACATAGATTACTTTGGGAAAAAAAAGGAAGAAAAGAAGGAAAGAATAGCTAAAAATGAGTTCCAGAGACTTAGGAATATTGCTAGAGCTCAGAAGACTAAAGGTTAGTATTTAATACATTTGTCTTTATTTTAAAGATTTTTGTTATCGTGACTATAAATAGTTAAGAGATTATTATTTTTTTTTAAGTGTCAAAATGAAAACCAAGGTGATGAATCTAAACTTTACAGTTATTAATCCCTTATCCGTGATAAAATAAGCGTATACTGATCTGATACATCCATGGTCTAGACCAGTGGTCGGCAACCTTTTTTGGTCGCTGGTCAATTTTTTTTTTTTTTTTTGAAAAATTTAGCATTGTGTTGGGTCAGTGATAATTATGTAATTATTAATACTGGTACATGTATTTTAAACGTGTATGTTTATTTACATAAAAAAAAATTAATAGTTCGACCAGTTTGATATTTTTCCCTGAAATTGATCTTAAAATTCTCCGTAGCCGTGACTCTTTCCTTTAATATCGTTGTTCTTTTCACATAGCCAAGAAACTTGAACTGAACAATGATTGTGCCCTTACGAGTTGCAATGGTGAAGCCAACTTTTGGCGGGTAAGCCAAATTATTGCGGGTCGTAGGTTGCCGACCACTGGTCTAGATAATACGGTGGCTTAGAATATCAGTTTCTTGTCAACTTGTTATAAATTATCGTGATTCTGCACAAATGATTTGTGTACAAAAAAAAAAAGGTTAAATTGTAACCAAAATGTGAAGTTATCATCGTTATTTTCCTCAAGTGAGTATGTGTAACCAATAAACTATAAGGTTTTCTTTGCTACACGTTTATACCGATTGATATCTTGCTAATAACTAAATCTTGTAGGTAAAATATTAGTGTTTATAGAAATCTTTCCAAAAATAATCGGGAATTATGCTGTGTAGAGGTGGTGGGCGACTAACTCGGTTATCTGTGACCATTGATTAGTGTTATGTAAAATAATCAACTATTTATTGATGTTCTTGGTTATTCCAATTATCCAAGTAATTGCTATTATGATTTATTATTATTTTTGGTTAAGTCAAGTTTGATCAGCTTAATCAGTAAGTGTCACAACTCACGAGAATAATAATGAAATAACCAAAATGGTGTTTCTGATTGTTACTATTTTTGATTATTTCAACTATCCGAGTCTTGTGAGAATAGCCTATTCGTTGAATGTAATAAATTAATGAACCGAGAGATTAATCGATTAGCAGATTCTACTAATCACCCAACTCCAGTGATGTGTAGTAAAATTGGGGAATTATTTTATAGCCATTTACGTTCGGTACTTACGAGCTATGAAATATGAGCTGGCCAATGCTTAATCATGTAGAAATGAGCCAAATTAAATCAATGAAGTGTACTTAATACTCTGTAAATTTGCCATAGTTTTTTTGTGGTCAGTTTCATGGCTTGAAAAATTACACTATGCTACATGTAGGAGAAACGTGTTTTGAATGTTAATTAATCATCTTTAACCCTTTTATTTCAAGTTTTGTATTCCTAACATAGAAACCATGTAAACTGGTATAAATGATCTAGGATACATAAGGAGTGTTTTCTGCATTTCTCCCAGGCATAGTTTCTGGAACCAACATCTGGGATGTGTTCCAACAGGTGTTGTAGAGTTACAGGAGGTATTTTATTTATAGAGACGTGATACATACATTCTGAGGAAATAATATTGGAAGTTATATATATATATATATATATATATATACAAGTCTCACCAGTCCTGCACAAACATATGTTGGGACACATATAACCCCACAGTACTGAAAGGATTAAATATGCAGAAAACTGAACTGCAATCTGGGGTGGGGGGTAGGTATAACTGCACATATTAATGATACGTAACCTATCCATGGATTTCATCAATGAATATATATACAATAATAATATTGGATTTCCTCAAGCTACATTTATCGTAACACCAATAGTATTAATAATTCCTACCGTATTGTGAACCGCACTTTTCTTTTTGTAATAACTATTAATCATCTCACTAAGAAATTGTTTTTGATCGATATGTGTATCAATCAAGATTTTTAAGGCAGTGATTTTTATCTTCACGTGAAGAGATTAGTATGGGTTGTATGTATATTATTGGGGTATAAAGTTTTATCATTAATTCGTCGTCGTTGTTTTTTTTTTTGCAGTCCCCGGGGTAGGCATAACTCCATCAGAGACACCCAGCAAACAACAGGTAAATAGGAATTTTTTTAGATGCCAAACTAATTTTTAAAGTTGTTTTGGTTTTTCAATATGGGAGTTGTGAAACAGTTTAACGTTTTTCGCTATGTTTGATTTCATGTTCATGTAAGCTTGTAACATTGATTAGAAAAGAGAGAGGGTGGATACTGTTTTATAAAAACTTGTTTATATGTAAATTGTATTTGAAGGAAAGAATCACAAAGCCAAAGATCACATATAATGTGTAATTTTGTGTGGGATATTTGAAATATATAAATGGTTATTCAACAAATTTCAACTGCTTCGTAAGAGTTGTGATATTTCGTGCTATTGTTACCACACAAAATTTATAATTTTGGCAATAAAATTGGGAAAAAAATTACACCTCCAGATAATACAAAAAGAAAACTATTTCAGCCAATGTTTTGCTATTGTGACTTTATTACAGCCAGTAGTAGTACAGTACATGTTTTTGAACTACGAGCCCTGATGAAGCTGCAATGGTGAAACACTGAATAAAATAGTTTTCTTTTTATTATTATTATTATCTGTAGGTTTCTTTTTTCTTAACCTTACTGCCAAAATATCTAAATACCTTTAGTATTCATTACAAATTCTGGAAAACAATAAAATTTGTACTATTGTCTTTGTTAAAGATTCATATGATGAATATTACAATGGAAGAACTGTAAATTTACACATTGCATATGTTCATATGATGAATATTACAAGGGAAGAACTGTAAATTTACACATTGCATATGTTCATATGATGGAGTTATGAATGTAGCTGATTAAAATATAATAATATCATTGTTTGAATAGATTTTAGAAAAGTTTCAAAATCAGACTTGTCTGTTTGTCTTTTTATTTTCTTAATTTGGTATTGTCAGGATTCAAAGTATCCCAAGTTTACTTAATAATAAAGACAAGCCAGGAATTGACATTTAGCCAACTCTGCGCTTCATCATATGACAATCGATCCATAATGATCAAACATGAGCTTCATAGAGAAAAAAAGGAAAACCTTTCTGTCTACAGTGAAATTATAGGTATCGTTTAATAGTCAAATAAGTTTTATTAGTAGGCAATTGTTAAAACCAGTATCAGTAAGGACAAGGTAACTGTCAAATCAGTATCAGTAAGTACAAGGTAACTGTCAAATCAGTATCAGTAAGTACAAGGTAACTGTCAAATGAGTATCAGTAAGGACAAGGTAACTGTCAAATGAGTACCTGTAACGACAAGGTAACTGTCAAATGAGTACCTGTAACGACAAGGTCACTGTCAAACGAGTACATGTAACGACAAGGTAATGTCAAACGAGTACATGTAACGACAAGGTAATGTCAAACGAGTACATGTAACGACAAGGTAACTGTCAAACGAGTACATGTAACGACAAGGTAACTGTCAAACGAGTACATGTAACGACAAGGTAACTGTCAAACCAGTACTTGTAAGGACCAGATAACTCTTAAACCAGTACTTGTAAGGACCAGATAACTCTTAAACCAGTACTTGTAAGGACCAGATAACTCTTAAACCAGTACTTGTAAGGACCAGATAACTCTCAAACCAGTACCTGTAAGGACCAGATAACCCTCACACCAGCACCTGTAAAGACCAGATAACTCTCAAACCAGTACCTGTAAGGACCAGATAACCCTCACACCAGCACCTGTAAGGACCAGATAACTCTCAAACCAGCACCTGTAAGGACCAGTTAACTCTCAAACCAGTACCTGTAAGGACCAGATAATCCTCAAACCAGCACCTGTAAAGACCAGATAACTCAAACCAGCACCTCTAAGGACCAGATAACCCTCACACCAGTACCTGTAAGGACCAGTTAACTCTCAAACCAGTACCTGTAAGGGCCAGATA
>NW_013674176.1:5719-7095 GCF_000517525.1 Limulus polyphemus | reverse complement strand
GGGGAATACATTTTAGTTTATATATAATTCAGCAACTACATTGAACAACTAATACATGTTTAATGTATATTTAATATATTTTCATCATTATGAACACCGTCAACAAACACTATTAATTTTTTATGGTGTACTAAAATTATTATTGTCTGGATGAAAGCACTGTTGTGTCCACCTCCTGTTCAGAACTCTTAACAAATTGAGGTTTAAAACAAGTACCATCCTTCTTCCATAATTGTAGAATGTATTAAAATAGGCTGAGTAACTATTTTAGCTCATGGCCACTTTCAGATTCAACAACATCTTATTCATAAGTGTGAAAAAGACAGGGTTTATGTAATCATTTCAATGGTATTTTTTCCTCTAGTGTAAACCCTTCTTATGACCCACAGATTATTCAAGTATTTAGCTAAAGTTTGTTAGTAGTATTGTTATTGCTAACATACTTCAAGGTAAAAAAACATAGCAATGTTGTAATACTGTCAGTAAGAAGGAACGATCAATATTTGTATTAGGAACATGCTCTGTAATAAAAAGAAAAATAATTTATTGAACATAAACATAATTAAGGGTTATTTTGATTCTACACAGTTTGAGGCAAATGTTGGTGATTTCAATAAGGAAAAAGGGAAAAACCTACAGATCCTGAAAGAACTGCAGAGTAAGAAACCGAAGCTGGATGTCGACAAGGTCTCTCACATTTTGTTTTTACGTTATAGAGCTTATACTACCATAAATATTAATGTCATGTCTGAACCTAATATTTCATGACATTGGGATTAACTGTTTCCAGTAAAACCAAGTGTTCAATAAAATGTTTCTTACGCAACTCAATATGAAAAATATTTGACAACTTAATGAATAATAAAAAGTTATTGTTAAAATAAACTGTTTCAGTACTTTACACTTGTGAAGATGAAGCTGTAGCCTATTTTAACATTTTAATATTTTTTTTATAATACATTAAGTAATATTTTTAAAATTAATCAATTTTAACCATACGTATATAATTTTCAGTATCCCAGAACTATGTAATATAAATGTTTGTTCATATATTACTAAGTTAACACAAGCTTATTTTTATTTTTAGGCTGTGAAAACACTTTCCCATGAAGAAAGGTGAGTATTTTTTTTTAAGGAGACAAGTAAAAACTACTAATTTTAAATACTAGCCTACAGGTGGCTGTTTGTGCTACTAATTACTAATTGTAGTATTCATACCTTGTTGAAAAAATTTTAGAAAAAGTGAACATTTTCTAAAAAAGTATTTTTCTGGGAAGTACTGCACGGGAAAAGTGTTTGGATTGTGTGGATATGAACTTTAGTGTTTTTATATATTAACTCTTTCAGCACGGGCTCAGTCCCTTGGACTGACCTTG
>NW_013674176.1:3506-5426 GCF_000517525.1 Limulus polyphemus | reverse complement strand
CATACCATAGATTCCACTATAATTTATCAAGCTTAGTAACTAAGATGTGTTTTACTCTTAAAAATATGAAATTTCGAGCAGACTAAAGACACGCCCTACCCTTTTCGAAATATTGGTTCAAAAAAAAAGAAATGGCATCCAATGCTGTTAAAATTAGGCTGATAAAGCCACAAGGGGGACATTCTGAGCTTCTGATTGGTTATTCATATTGTATATAAGAGAGCATTTCCAAAAATGAAGAGATGTGGGCGGGGTGCCAGTGTTTGTTTTATTACGTAAGCAATATCTTAGCAAATAGAAAAGATAAGAGGCTCTTATTTTATATTCTAGCTTGTCAATATCTGTAATTTGAGTTTCTAATTTGTACAAAACTATAGACTTATTTTGAACCAGTGCTGCATTCAACATACCACATGACACACAAAAATCGATGTTTATTTGTGTTTTTAAATTAAGAAATTGAACACTGTATAGTACAAAAATTTGAACTATAATCTACAGTTTGATACCAAACTTATTGACATAAATTCATGAAATAGTAGTTAAATAAAATTTTGAATGCGAGTTAACAAATGAGATGACATGGCCTTTCACCCATAACACGTCTCAAAAGGGTTAAAAAAATTTTTTTAAGAATTCAATATTTTAGTACTATATTTACAAATTACATCAATAAAAATATAATCAAGCCCTCACGTACAGTCCTAGTGAAAGTCGTTTTCTGTTATAAAGAAATGGTTGTTGTACATACCGTAGTTATTTTTCTAATTGTATGAATCTGGAATACCCAAATGGTGAAATTTTTTATGAATTTTGTTTGTGGTGCCCTTCAATAGGTGGCGCCACATTATATTTATTATTTCGGCCAGATACAAAGACAATAGAAGAATTTTGTATATTAAAAACATTTTCAAGGACGATTGTATGAATAATGTGCATAACAGTCTGTTTTCTCAGTTGTAGAGGAGTTTAGTGGTTGACGATGTTTAGGCTAAACCATAAAGGACTTTCGATCGTACACAACAGAATATCAGAAATTCACGCTAAATGTTCTGTGAAAATATATATATGATTAACTGGCTGAGACAAGTTTTAACTTTATTTTTTTGTCAATTAAACTAATCATTTACTGTAAAAAATGCAATTTGTTTTGGGGGGAATTTTATATTTTGTGTGACCCCACCCTTTTTCTATGTTCTTAAAATTTATACTGAAACGTTTCTTAATGACAATGCTACTAGTTCTTGTTAGCCAATGAAAAATAAAATATTATTTTTTGTCTTTAAGTCAATCGGGTGATAAGAAAAAAGAGCCAAAGAGACGGAGCAAAAGTGGAGGAAAGAAAGGAGCTAACAGAAAACCTTTTGTTGGGAAAGGAAAGGGAAACAAGAAGGGTAAAAAGAGATAAACTGCAGCATCTAGGTGTTAAAAGTTTGTAAAAAAGAAAAAATTAATAAAAAATGAGTGTTTCATTGGGCAGATTCATTTGATGCATTAACACATACTTTACATGTTCTTCATACTATAGTTCTGGCTGTGAAAGTCAAACAAATACACAATGTTATTTACCTATTGACACATTTCATCGTTTTTAAAATGGATGAGTAGAAGCTCTTGAAAACACTTGTGTTAATGCTCAGAATTTATTACAAAATTAGCTTCTATCACTATTGTTAATCTTCAGAAATTTAGTAAATATGTTCTCATTGATGACATTTTTTTCCCCTGCCCCACCTATGTAACACGTAATCCATCCAAATGCGTTATTCCTTGTTCTGTGGCTAAATATTATAGGCTTAGATATGCTTGTAAATGTATGAAGAGATTTAGGCTTTTTTTTACTCTGTGTTTCTGCAGAGTGATTCAAAAATAACGGCTAATTTAGAACTGTCAAATGTCTATAATAATAAAACATGAGCC
>NW_013674176.1:0-2502 GCF_000517525.1 Limulus polyphemus | reverse complement strand
AGAATCTAATGTTTTTACTTGATTGTTTGTGCCAATGTTGTATGACATAAAATCCTAATTCAGCCATGAGAAAACTTTGTAAATCAAGACTGCCATGTTTACTATTGTACACGTCATTAGCATGCTATTTCAGAAAAATTGTAATGTTTGGTATGTATGTCAACACATTATAGACACGGGATATTATGTAACAGATGTTACACCCTCTAGTCGAAAGTTGTTTGGTATGTTTGCGTATTGTGGCATCAACTTGTTATAGACACAGGATATAATGTAACAGATGTAACACCTTGTAGTTGAAAGTTGTTTGGTATGTTTGCGTATTGTGGCATCAACTTGTTATAGACACAGGATATTATGTAACAGATTTTAACACAAAGTACCCTTTGTAAACAAGTTGTAATATGAGGTAGGATCACTACACGTGTTTAGGTGAAAAAGTATGGTTTCTTTCTTAGTTCGTTCTAAAATAAGTTAACCTTATAACTTCCAATTCAGAGCTTGAAGAAGCTAAATTAGGAAACAACACTGTAGGCCTATATACTGTTAATTACAAAACAACACTGTAGGCCTATATACTGTTAATTATGAAACATCACTACAGGCCTTTATACTGTTAATTATCTGTAAAGTTTTGCCGGTCAGTACAGTGAAATAGTTTGGGAACCACTGATATACATCATATTTGGTAGAGACAAATAGGATCTAATTTGTTTGGACTTAAGTGACAAACATGATGAAGTGTGGATTTCCTGTTGAAGATATTTTCGAGACTGGATGTCGGCCTGTAATATAATATTACATTATTAGTTTTAAGGAATGGTGAAAATAATTATAGAAACAAATACAAGTGTTTATTAATGGTACAGTACACTAGGTATTAGCCCCCATACCTCCATGTATTTTATCACATTCATTGTACACTTCCTGATGAATTAAAATGTACCTGTCAGCAGACAGTGTGTTATCAATTTTGTGTAGACCACCAACTTTTTTTGTTTGTATTGTGACTGTTATACCTATTCACAATTATTTCTGGTAATTAACAATAATAGAATAAATAAACTTACTAGATCAGATGTGTGATTAACATTAGTGATCATCCAATAGTAAAGTACATTAACTATAGACTGATGGAGATATAATAAACACGTACTAGTCGAGTAGGTTCGGGAACTCTGTAGATGGAACACAGCTTAACAACAGCTAGAGCAGATTCCAGTGAGCATCGATGACCTTGGGAGACAAAAACTGGATTCTTTGCAGCATTACAAGTCTTCAGTGCCTTTTAAAAATGAATGAAACCGTTCTGAAGCATATTACTTTGTCTTTTAGTCTTTCAGGAAAATACTTAACATTTACATGAGCTAGTACTGATAGAAAAATATTTAATAAAACAAAGAATTAGCCAACCATGTGATTCGGTTGAAACCACGATATTTCTTACCAAATACAAAGTAAACATGATGAATAATTTACTTTGGTTTATATATAACTTGTAGAATGTTAAGCATTGTAGCTTTATGATGCCTTTGTACTTGAAGATGGGGTTTTAAGAGCAAACTAATGTATAAAATTAATGAATGAAACAGTTACAAGTCATCATATTTATCAACGAAAGATTTCAAACATTGTGGTGATCCTCGAGTCAAAATTTTACATACATCATTAGTTCTAACAAGTTGCCACCTTTCTTTCCTGTTCCACTAACTATGATGTTTTACAAGCTTAAACTCAGCTCTTGATGTGTACGGAACTAAAACATCAAACTTACAGCTCCTAGGATATTTCCTGTAGTTCCGAGCAGATAAAAATAATCTCCTGCCTTATTCAAGGACTCGACCTATAAGAGACAGTGTACCGTGTAAGCCTGATACCAGTTGACTAAACCAATAAAAGTTTTTAACTGAATTTTAAAAATAACAAACCTTGTTTCACTAAAAACATTTTTGTGAGCATTTGTGATCTATTTAACATCATGAAAATTTTATTTTCCTTATATTCTTTTTCAAAATTTGAGAATAACTCAATCCATTGTTTAAGTATCACTAAATTTTAATGATTTTAAAATTTTTTATAGGAGAGACAAATATACCAGTATGTAGTATTTGTGTAAATAAATTCAACGTCTTAAAAATGGAGAATACTGACCAATTTACAAGCTGTTTTAAATGTAATATCTGATAAAATATTTCCACAGTTTTAACAGTGGTAAATAGGCTGAATGATGTAATAACTTAACTACATACAAAGGATTAGTGTTTAGGGAATTTCCAAATTTTGATTGAATTCAGAAAAATCGGGAAATAACGGTCACTCACAAGCTGTATTAAATTTATATTAGACGAACATCACATCAACTGATTAGTAAGCCACCGAATATGTAGCCCACCACTTCTCAAGATGGTCGCACATTGCATTAAGGCTCATGTTTTATTATTATAGACATTTGACAGTTCTAAATGAGCCATTATTTTTGTAATCACTCTGCAGAAACACAGA
>NW_013674175.1:26983-29741 GCF_000517525.1 Limulus polyphemus | reverse complement strand
AGAAAGGACTTGTATCGCTAAAGTTTCCTCGGAAAGAATTTTTACGGAAAATTAACGAACGGAGGCGTAACAGCATGTTACTCACTTACTGCTACTTTTAGGGAAGTGTTTTGTTGAATATATTCAAATTGCAATGGGGCTGTACATAAACGAGTGTGATAAAGGAAACTAGTTAGATACTATATGCCAAATTTTGTCCACCGTACAGGTTCTTTCCCATCACTGGCATCAGTAAATGTTTTTTTATTAACTTAACTGTTAAAACTTTTAACGAAACATTATATTTAAATTAGGTGTATTTGGTATTGCTAAGCCTAAAATAGTAAATTGATTGTTTGAAGTTAAGCACAAAATTACACAATGGGCTATCTGTGCTCTGCCCACCAGAAATTGTAAATACAGTAACACAGTATCACACTTGGGGTTGTGTTACGTTACTCTGTTAGGCCAGTTACTGTTGTGTAAGTAGTACGAAATATTGTTCTTTTAATAACAATATTTAACTGTTAGTGTTAATTTCCAGTGTAGAAACACTTTACTTTTCATTTTCTTACTCTTAGGTCATTATTGCTTTATTTGTTCATGTTTAATGTTTTTACAAAGTACCAGTAGCATTAACTTGCAGAATTAGCTGCTACTGCCAAAAGTTACTAATAGTAATTTGTGAAAAAGTCTAACATAGTTATATAACGTTAACACTAACAGACACCTCGAAATAAAATTTGAAAATAGCCTATGCCAGTACTACAAGTAGTACTGCACTTCTGAACATTAGTAAAAAATGCCTCTATGTCACAGAACTTCGAGACAGCAAAGTCTGAAGAAACTATTCTACGATGGAAAAAAAAAGGTTTGTTTTATTGTTAAACGCAAAGCAACACAACGGGTTGTCTGTGCTAGGAAAACCACAGGTATTGTCAGCCGATTTGTATCATTTCAAATACAAGAGAAAGATATAAGGAAAAATTACATTGTCGGCAATCGGCCGTTTTTGTTATTATAGCCAATAGAGTTACCGAACTTTCTGCGTCTTGTCGTATAGTGTTGTAAAGATCACTTGCTCCAATTTCGTTGGTTTTTTATTTCCACGACGGCCATGTACTATTCTGCGAAGGTCATCAGTTTTAATGTTGTCAAATGTTTCGAATACTGATCTTTGTAATATGTATTTGGATGTTAAATATAAAACAACTCCTCAATAATAAGATTACTTTTAGAAATACAATATTTTTTATGTTTTATGTGAACCTGGCGTGAATAATAAACACAAGACTTGACTTCAATTTCGATATCTGTCTACAATTTACAAAACATGTACTGGCATAGTTGTGGCTAACACAGCAAACAATGTCTGAAATTGTGCTGTTTTAATTAATCCCCCCCCCCCCCCCCATAATCGCGTTGAGTTAAAGTCATCTGAGCGGCAAAGTTATATGGCCAACTTCGCCAAAGTTATATGGTGAAGTTAATAATTATGTTTACATGTATAGAGTTTGTATTATAAGCTAACGAAAATTACAGTTCAGTTCAAAAGTTAATATACAGTGTATGTTTGTGTTTGTATTTTACAAAAGAGTTTTAAAACTTTATTGTGGCTATTATTTTTATTCGTGTTCTTAACTAAATGCACCACGTAAATACTATTTCTGAATTTTGTTAGAAATGAAACCAATAAAAAAATATCCTATGTGTTAAATTATTATTTGTTTCAGTAGTTTAACTGTTTCTAAAGTACCTTATGCCTCAGTAACTCAATGAAAAGTCTGAGGGCTCACACCGCCAAAAACCAGGTTTCGATATTTGTTATGGGCACAGCACAGTTAGTCCATTGTGTAGTTTGTTATAAACAATGAACAAAAATAAAGCCCATTATCTGCACTAGTACTAGATAATAGAATTGACCGATATGGTTTGCTGATCATTTACTATTGATATCGGCCAAGAACATCTTTTTTTGTTTGTTTGTTTGCGAGTTATGGGGGCGCCATCAGCAGATGATATGCCCTCAAATTCCCTGACCTGATTTAGTTGAAATATATACTGCCATTTAACAAGAAGTTAGTAGTTACATATACTTTTTTATTATATATATTTTTTTATTTTATTATTATTTTTTTTGTGTAGTTAACTGTTTGACACTAAAATTCCTAAAATGTCACGTTACTGGGATAAAACACAAGGAAAAGTTTACACATTTAGTTCTTCTCGACTGGGGGCGACTCCAGCCATTGTAAACAAGGATAAAGGAGGTAGCCGAATTAGTAAATAGAAAGGACATTAAATTTTTATGTTATTTCTAATAACGAAGTTATATATTGCAGGATAGAGACAATTCGTAGTTAATAGAGAGTGGTAGGTAAAAGGGACTTTTATGTTACCCATCTGTTGTTTTATGGCTGCTCGATCTCTTTGATAACATGTACAGTCCATTAAAACATGTTCGGGGTCTTCAAAATTTGAACAATGATGCATTCTCCATTTGGGTGTACTTGTATTTAGTACAGATGTCCATTTAGACCTGTGCAATTAAAACGGAGGCGCGTGATAATTACTTCTTGGTGTCTGTTCGTACATTCATATTTGATGTGTGAAGAAACAACAGGAACAATTTTCTTGTAGATATTAGTAACTTGCGATGAACTCCATCTACTCTGCCAGGAATCTAAAATATATTGATAAACCTGGCCATAGAGGTCACCAAGCCCAAAAGAAACGTTTAGTGACCCCTCGGATAGGCTAACGCATTCTTGGCAAGATT
>NW_013674175.1:24058-25983 GCF_000517525.1 Limulus polyphemus | reverse complement strand
GCCCCCTCTATAGTTGTACAGTCCTCCTCAGTAATGTCAAGGTGGACTCCATAAATGATACCCCTAACAGAAGGTGGGGGTACGTCTTGAATCTGGGATCGTATTTTATATCCACAGATGGTTTTTGTGCTAGACAATAGTCTTGATTGTGAATAGGAACAAATGATTTTTAGACGATCCGTTTGAAGTTGGATTTTGTCAGTGGGCCCAATGATATAATTAAGGGCTCTACTTAAGAGCATTGGATTGACCTTCACAATACTAACGTCCGGCGATGTTACAAAAACTATTTGTTTTCTATCTGGAGTCGACTTTTTGTGTCCGATGGATTCGACACTTAATCCTAAATCGGATTTCACTCGTTTGCCGGCACAATCTCTATCAAATTCCATGTCGTGCGACACGCTAACTGGGCCAGAAGTGGCCGACCCATTCACCCATCGTCGAGGGTCATCCACGTCCTTCCCTCCTCTCTCAATATGACTGCTAGCCCGTTCACTTTTTCGTGGCATTGTTCACTACCAATCTCGCTCGAACTCGAATCACTCCTAACTTCCTCACCTGATCATATGATCATCAACACCGGATTCTAACCTCGCGATTCGGGTTCATATAATGGATCAGACAAGTTTAATCCAGCCAAGAACATCTAAACCGGTGTATCCCTATATAATAAGCCTTAAGTCTTACGGGTGAAACCATGGTGGAGGGGGGGGGCAGTGAAAACAAGTTGGCTACAGAATTAAAAATAGCTGATATTTTATATAGTGTAATTAATACTAATTTACGATTAGAGCAATTATCAAATGTTTCATTCTTTGGGCATCTCAGGCATAATAACTTGATCATAGTTTGTGTTGCAGTGGTGTTGTTGGCAGGTTCTTAGCTTTGGTTTCATTTTTGAATTAACGAGGCTTCTTTATTCCCTAGCGTCCATTCATTTTTCACCGAGTCTATATTATATTAAAGTGTTTGATGTTTGGCTTTTCGCGACAATTACTAACCCGGATAAAAAAAATGGATTGTAATTGTAATAAACAAAAATACCTTAGTAAAGTCTATGTTGTTTTAACTGATTCTAGTATGGAGTGACGTAACTATCATGTTTGTTTTTGTTTGTTTGAATTTATGCACAAAGCTACACAATGGGCTTTCTGTGCTCTGCCCACCACGGGTATCGAAACCCGGTTTCTAGCGTTGTAAGTCCATAGACATACTGCTCTGCCACTGGGGGGCACGTAATATCATGTAACAAAGACCGCAAAACAATGTGACCTAATGAAAGCTAGGCAATAAAGCAATTTAATTCTTTGCTTATGTTTTTTAGGGAGGCCTTTATAAATTTTAATGGTGGGGGGGCAAAAATCGTAATTACACCACTCCAGTATGTTTAAAAATATGACAAAGATCCCTCCAAACAGTGGGAGAAAAACTTCAAAGACTCCTATCAAAACTTAAAAAAATATATCTGATCAAGTATACAACCAGATTAGACCTGTGGAAGCACCCAGTGGTATTCTATACGGTCTGCCTAAACTACATAAAGTAGATGCACCGATCTAATACGGAGCACAGTTAAAACTACCTAGTTTTTAGTAAGTTGTTACTTCTGTTTAACAAGAATGACTTTACTGTCAAAGATTCATTTGATTTCATCAAACAAATGAATTTTGATCAATCTGTATACCTCACCAGTTTTTACATAGTCATTATATACTAATATCCCACTTGATGAAGCAATCAAATTAATGGCTAGGTAAAAATAAATTTACGAAATTGATTCCAAAGCATTTCACTTTGCACTTAATAATAAGACATATGATCAAATTGACGGTCTGGCTATATATTCACCATTGCTGTAATTTTAGCTAATTTATTTTTGTCTCATCACGAAACTAATTGTTCGTAGTCCTATCCATCCGAAT